>NW_017298663.1:1173053-1238216 GCF_001594075.2 Trachymyrmex cornetzi | reverse complement strand
CTCGCGACTAGTCGCGGCGGCCATGTTGGAATCGTGACGTCAGAAGCGAGGAATGACACCTTAACTTATGTTGCATGCTATTTTTAAATAAAGACAATTTGGATAAAACGAAATGACGAGTTCGCTTTAAAACGCTTATAAAAATCGATGAAAATTGTCCTTTCCTCCTTTGACAGTCAGTAAATGTTTGTAAAAGGCACGTAAAGTGAGCCTATATTCGGGTAGAAACACACAGTCCGACAACTGTTGAAACGAGTAAAATTATACGCTTTTTTACATATAAAATTCCAAGATAACTTTAGTTTTCATCGATAATTACGACTTTGATAAGTACGAGACAAGTGACATTTTCACAATTAAGCAAATAATAACGAAATGCAACATAAATTTCGTCGTCAAAACGTCACTTTTCCACGTCTATAAGTTCGGCCATTTATCGTAGTGCGGCGCTGTGTAACACACATACAAGCACGAGACCATGTCCGTGTGCTCGCCTGTAGCGCGCCGAGAATGACCGAGACAGCGAGCTCCTTCTCACACTAGTCTCTTGTTTCAAGCGACTGAAAATGCTTTCTCGGTAATCTCGGCCGCTCGGCGGCCCTAGGCATCAATAAGGGGCGGGGGGCATTCTAAATAACATATAAGTTTTAATAAATTGTACTAATAGTGTACCCCTCATATTAATCCAGAATAGTATAAATCATGTTAAAACGCAACAGTTTACGAGATATTTAATTGTTTTTCATGCGCATTATATAGTATACCCCTCCTTCATAAACTCGAGTAGCAAGAATAGTTCAGTAGAAGTAGAATTTTACCGGAAAAAAATTATAAACCAGCATTTCTTTTCACGAAAGTCTCGAAAGGCCATCAGAAAAGAAATGCGTATGTTTGAGATTCGAGACTTGTGAAGAAAATATGAAGGAAAAAATCGAATAGTTACAAAAAGCACGTTTTTCGCTTATAAAACGAGAGATATTGATTGTATGGAAAAACGTTCGGTAAAAAATGTAGGTATTCGAAATACCTACAAAATGAGACGTGGAAAATCGATCTATTAGTTCAGTAGAAAAAAAAATAAAAAACACCTTTTTTTTCACTCACTCTCTGTTCACTGATTTAAACACAAAGCTTTGAAATTCTCGTAAAATGTAGCCCTTGTAATGACGAAATCTAGCCCTGAACAAGCCTGAAATGTTCATTAGTTTTTGCAAAAAACCAAAACATTTGTTCACTAAAACCCTGTGTGCAGAAAACTTCATTTCTCCATTTTCGAGCAGTCGCACAGCAATTTACAGGGGTGATTTTTCTTCTTCAAGAGTTGCACTATCACGTACACTTAATAACAAAACGATTTTTTGCAGTTAAATTCTTATAAAACGACTTTAAAAAGTAGGTATCTTTTTCCGTATAAAAAAATGGAATAATTCCGTTATATATAATATGCATCATATCAATCCTTCAGATTAAAAGTTTCAGATTCGGACTTTGCGTCGAAATATCTTTGCTTGTAGGGCACGTAAAGAAAAAATAAAAGCACGTACTATGCGACCGGAGTGTATGGTATCGATTAAGGGTACATAGAACGCAATCTGCCCTTATTGAGATATGATAATATCGGTCCCCCGCAATTCACCAGCTCGCGTAAAGGTACGTGTTGATGGTGTCGCTCGTCGATCATATTCAGCTAGAGATCCTATAATCAGAGTTTGGCGAATGTGGACCAAAAATGGCGGATAGAAAGAGATAACAGATATTGCATTCTGGTATGAACACACGCGCAAAAAGTGTTAGAATACGTGATAAGCAATACATGACGAAAGTATCTGAAGAAACCAATCGAGATGATCAATTTACCCTCATCATCCGTTTTTCACCAATCACGTTCAGTATGAAAGCACCGGTGTCTGCATGGGGATTTGAGCTAAAAGTAAGCTTAAAGTAAGCACATTTTTCAGTTTTGAGATATTTGCATTTTCAATATGCATATAAGATCTGTTTTCTGTATCTGACTAGTATATACTTAAAGTGAAACTTAGAGTAAAATAGATATACGAGTATGTTTGATACTTGATGAAAGCGAGGAAGAAGTTCTAGTGCAGTCTAGTGTATATAATGCATTATAATATAATGCATAGTAATGAAAAGGATTGTTATAAACAATTTGCTCCGATATTCATGATGGATCGAAGTAAAGAGTCCATTAATTTAGTACATAGAAATATTCTTTTCGCGAATCGTACCTTACCGTTGCATTTTACGTAATTTATCTGATATGCACGTAAATCATGTAAATTTGTGTATGAAATAGCAAATCCCGGCGAAATAGAAACGCCGTTAAAACACGGCAAGATTCGAAGGACCCTGGTACACATTTTTATGACATTACAACGTGACTTCGCGGTGGCCCGTCTGAATCGTTGAAATTGCATTTTCGCCACTCCGCGATTCAGCCGGGAGGAGCAACGTATTGCCGGCCAACGTATGCGGTACCGGCGGCACGGGCACGTACGTACGCGCAGCCCAGCGTGAACATGACAGAGTCCTGCCGGTATAATCTGACATCGACGCAAAGCGCGAAACAATACCGCCGCACGCCGGACTCGCGTGACGAGGGAGTATCGTGACGTGCGGTGACGTGACGAACTGCGTGACGAGCACCGACGTTCGCGGGATAGCCTCGCCTTCGCTTCGAGCGGTTTCATCGAGATTTATAATCGAAACACGGAATGATCGGATATTCCCTTTTCTGTCGATTCTCTTGTTTGTTCTCTCGTATGCTCGCGCGCATGCAAGCGAACATATTGCGCATATTTAGCCGAAGAGTATCTATCTCTCCGTATTCTGTCGACACATACGATTTTGCTGAAGTATTTAAAAATTCAGCTGGGTATAGATCTGAAAATAAATTTGTTGGATCATCAAAATAATTATGTGTACTGAGAAACTTATTTGATCGAGTCAAACAAAATATTTTGGGGGGGGAGGGGGTTGAACAATTTTGTTGATTGAATTTATAGGGGGGATGTTTGTATTAACAAAAAATTATGATATCAGAAATAAGTAAATTTACAATAAAAATAAAAATATTAATAAGCAAGCAATGAGAGCACGGTACTTGGAGCGCAAAATATATAATTATAATATATGCAACAATAATTTTTACATTACGTGTTACAAGAATCTTAAACATTTCGGTTTAATTCAAACTATCTTCAGCATATAATTTTCTATACAATCCGCAATATTATAATCTGTAATATTGGATATAGTTTCTGCGTTCGAACAGAGAATGAGCATACTCTTCCTATAAGTTGAGAAATGCCGTGAAATCTTCTCATTGTTTAACCAAGCGATTAACTAAAGGGTATAGTGGTGAAGTAACAATATTAGTTATATTGAATTTTATGTAGATTTTATTTTTTACTCACCCTCCTCCTTCGCAGATCACAATTCAAAGCGCGACACGTCATATTACAATAAGTAAATTTTTAAGATAAAAATATTGATAAAGATACTATCCATATGGAAGTCAGATATGTAATAACAGTCAAATTTATTTAAAGATCCACGTCAGAACAGAATAATAAATACTTTATAAATTAACCTGATATAATGTCACTTTTTAAAAACAAACAGTCAAAAACTGAAGGCAAGTGTACATATGCTATTTAAATTTCTCTAAGATGCTCACATATGAATGGTGCAGAAACTCTATCCGATTGTAGATTCAAACTATTGGTTTGCAATTGAATTGATATTTAGCATTTCAGAGATGAGCCTTTTACTTAATTGTCTTTCTATATCTAAAATTTCAATATTCTCCCAATTAAATTCATGAATGTGCTCCAACCTATGCCGAGTGATAACTGATTGGCAGGAAGTTTTTCTGTTAATGTGATTTCTGTGTTCCTTAATTCTCGTTTTTAATAAACAACCGATTTGACCAACATAAATTGCATCACAGTCACGATATTATAAACAACGTTCTTATTGGAACCAGAGGGGAGCCTGTCTTCATGGACTTTGATGATGCTCTCTAATTTATTAAGGTTACGATAACCAAGATTAACATTCATATCCTTAGTTATATTTTTAAATTTCTCTGAAATTGAAGGTAGATAGGGGATTTCTTTGCAGTCTCATTCTCCACATCATTATTAACTTGTTTTGATGTCACTCTATGAACCAATGATTTCAATCTTAAGTTGATTGTGTTGAAAATAAAATCAAGTGGGTAATCATCCTCAAGAAAGATTCCAACTGTTAGTCCAATATTCTTTGTATGATGCCTAGGATGCGATAACAAAACGGCTCTATCTAACATGCCCATAATATGCCTTTCTTTTGCGCTAACGGGTGGAGAAATGGAAGCTGAGAAATCTACCAGAAAAACGTCGGTTTATGGTACCAATCAAATTCTAATAAACCGTTGTTCTTGGTTAATGTTACATCGAGGAAATTCAATTTTTCCCCACCCACTTCTAACGTGAATTGAATTCTTGTATGTAATGAGTTAAAAATATCAAGAGTTCTATGATTGATTCATACGGAACCGCCATCACAATATCGTCTACGTATCTCACGTAAAAAGGTAGTTCAACTCCCAGATTTTCCAATGCCTTCTTCTCCAAACATTCAAGCATTAAATCCGCCATAATAGGAGAAAGCGGAGAGATGGTAGGTATCCCATGGGGGTACCGAATTTCTGCCTATAGATTTTATTGCCAAATATAAAAAAAAGTGGAATCTAAGATCAATTGCACCGCAATTAAAAATTCTTTTTCAGGAATCTTAGTTATTTTGGCAATATGTTCCCATTTTTATAACTAATACTATTGTTTCACCGTTATACCCTTTAGTTAATCACTTGGTTAAACAACGAGGAGATTTCACGGCATTTCTCAACTAGGAAGTATAAGGGGTACGCTCATCCTCTGTTCGAACGCAGAGACTATATCCAATATTGCGGATTGTAATATTGCGGATTGTATAGAAAATTATATGCTGAAGATGATTTGAATTAAACTGAAACGTTTAAGATTCTTGTAACACACGTAATGTAAAAATTATTGTTGAATATATTATATGTATCGCACTGTGAACGCTTTCATTGTCCGCTTATTAATATTTTTATTTTTATTGTTTGTTTTCGAGAGCCCTATTATATATGTATATATATTTTGTGTGTTTAAGTAAATTTAGTTGATTAATAAAATTTTGTTTCATTCAACTAAATGGGTTTCTCAGTGTACATTTGTTAAATTTTTAAACACTTCAATAAAATCATTCTTTCCACATAGGAACATTTTATAAATAATAATATAATACTTTTGAAACTTATTTTCTATATAGAATATTTGTGCTGATTATATCGTCGTATCTTATTATTTACTCTCAAAGTGCAATAAATTTCTTTACTTCCCCGCGCCGCTCTTTAGCCACCCCGTTATGCCACGCTGTCTTTTTTTTTTTTTACCGTTGAGATTTCGCCGAGCTCGGCACTTTGTTGGTTCACCTCGCACTTCCACGAGATACTGCTTAATGCGTCGACAGGATAATTCAGGGAGCTTACACATCTGCGGCAGTATAACAAGTTCCCAGAACGAAAGTTTCGCGCGATGAAGTTAAGGGGAAATTACTTAGCCGCATTAAATCGCTTTAGTCTGCGGGATGATGGATATTCGGAGCGGATGCGCACTCTTTCCTATCTCGTAAACCCGTGCGATGCACTACAAGACTGCTAGGACGGGGATTTGTTGCATCGGCCGCACGCATTGTGTGCATAAAGCGGTATCAGCACGCGGAACGCAGGCTAACCTGTTGCGGATTGATGATGTCACGATAGAAAGCTGTGTGCGTCCCTAAAAGACAAGAATATCCTTTTGTATCTAAGTCACGACTCTGGCACCGAGAGTTTTATCCATCTTATGACTTTAAAGAGCACTCATTATTAGATTAAGGGAAATTTAATTGTAAGGAAGAAAAGAATTCTTTACTTTATTCTTTTAACTTCAATTGCCATGGTGCCATTTCTTTGCTAACAATAAGTAAAATTATGTTTTGTAAATCTTGCACGTGACATGACAAGATATTTCGATCAGGTCGGTATTCATAGTCTGTTCTTATTTCAAAACCATCATAAGTAATAACTTAAGATATATAAAATAGTACGATTCTGATTGATTTATGACTTTATGATATCCCAAGACTGTTTTAAATATAAGAAGAATGGTCTTAAATATGAGAAGTCTATGAATATCGGTCTTATTTCTAAAACGAACAATTTAGGAGATGGTAATAATATCGAAGTTTTTATTGAATGGTAAATGTACTGCTGTCGCCGAGTGCAACGGTGTTGTCTAAATGCATTTTGCTTCTTCCTGGCGGATATTGTATAATGCGAACACTATAAATTGGAACGCGACATGACACGTTGACACAAGGATATAACATTGCGCTTACCCGAAGAGACGTTTACTGTGCAACCCCGTAACTTTGTGATAACGGAGAATCCGAGCTTTACCCTTACAGCATCAAAAATGTGTCAACGTGTTATATACAGAGTGATTCAGAAGGAAAGAGAAATATTTTTGGCGATGATAGTCTATGGGTCATTGTACGAAGATAACTTCTTCTTGTTAATTTTTATAGTTACAGAGAAACATAGCTCTTTCAACTTAATAATTTAAAAAATAACAAAAACGGTTACATTTACAATGAATTGTTAAAAATTTCAACGAAGATATGTTTATATTATTAATTTTGATAGTTACAGAAAAAGCTCTTTAAATTTAATACATAATTTAGAAAAATAATAACCAACAAAAATGATTACATTCCTAAATTTTTTTAAATTGCACTGTCAATGTCAATGCACTTTTCAATTTAGTGTTCTAAAATAACGCGTTATTCTTCTGAATTTATTTTGTTCCTTTATGTACGCAATCATGACAACATCAAAAATGTGCAACCAACTCTTCTCGTATATATCCGGTTTTCTGTGAACTTCACTTTTCCTCTGCATAAATAATTCGACTGATTGAGATTTAAAGATGATCAAAATGTATTGAAACGGTTCAATCGAATTTGTTTCTTTTACGGCATTTTATTAAAATTCAGAATGTTTCTCACCAGGAGTTATATCATTTTGCAATAAGCGCTTGCGTATATTGTATATCGGAAGAATCCTTCGTAAAATCTCAAAAGTATGCCAATCTTCTTTCGAGCGCCATCGTCGACGTGGGTCCTTATGGTCAATCATCCGTTCGATGAAGCTTCCAAGACCGAATGTCGATCGATTCTTACATCTCGTAGCTGGAATACGGGATAAGGAATCGCGAAATGGAAAAGCCGTGAGATCGAAAATGCGTCTTGAATAGGAGGTCGTGCCGGAGCGTATCGAAAGCGATGCGACCGGAAGCGAGTAAGTTTACACGCTCGATGTACTGGGCATGTGTGGCCGGATTAGACTGCTTAAGCTGGACACACACAGGAATAAGGGGGCCAAAATGGTCGTGACGAAGTTTATTTATAAGGGAAGGAAGTTTCGGGGCCAAGCACAACACGCGCTGCAGCCACGCTAAGCTCTTTGGCCGGATAAACTTTCCAGACTTCCGCGGTATCGTCATCGATTGTGGCCTCATGCCAAAACCTCCTTATCCCACATAATATTTTACGAACCTTATTTTGTGTTCTCGCGCGAAGATACGATAGGAATGAATGCGCTGTGTGCCTAGCGGCGAGTGCGGATAACGCACAGAACACAGGAACAGATTTTTTTTCCTCTTCTGGATCCAATTGTGACGTCTCAATAATTACACGAGTAATCGGAAGCATTTATCACTTCAGTTTTCGATCGGAAAGTCGGCAACTCGACTGGATTGAAAAGAAAAGGAAGAACATATGGAACTCTCTTTCGCTCGCTGAACTTGAAAATTTTTGCGCTCGCATATAAATCGCATGGTGAAAGCAAAATTCGCGAAACGCTCGTCAAAGAAAATGTTACATTCCCGAATAAAATGTGAATTTTTATCAACTCTGTGGTAAAAATAGGTTTCACAGACGTTGTTATTCGGAAAGTTGCTGTCGAGTTTGCGCATGCTTCATCCTCGAGAGTGAAACTTTCAAGTGCTGCAACGCAAGAGCCACTATTTGCAGAGCTGGTCACAAAATGTGATATTCGCTGCAACAATTATTTTATTCATATGTCATGTATTAGAGATAAATAACAAATATCTCTCAAAATTTGTTTTATACTGTTAGACATCAAAGGAGCAATGGTAAACTAATCCCTCAAATAACATTTTGTTATTTTTAATTTCCATACGTCAAAATATAAATTAATCCGTTTCTGTAATTAGTTTCCAACAACAATGTCCGTATTAATATACATATGCACTTAATAAATAATGACGTAAATTTGAATCAAATATATATTTCCTTCGGTTAAATTATTTAATTTCATTGTTTTGATTAAAGTAACGATATATTGTGAATACGAGCAGAGACGAGAGAGAGATTTGTAGAAAAATGATTAAAAATAATTCAATTGAGTACAATTTCATATTATGAATTTAACATATATTCGAATATAAAAGCAATTCTTACACATGAAGAACGACTTTGCTGAAGTCTAATTTGGCTATAGATACAGATCTAAAATAATTTTATTGTACCATTAAAATAATTATTAGGAAGCATAATGAGAAATTTTGACATTCTAGCAATCAACTTGTGTGAGTGTCCTATATAATTATTTTAATAGTCGATGAAATTATTTTTATATAGATCTGTATTAAATTTTTCAATATTTCAGCAGAACTCTCTTTCTCTATACAAGGATCAGGAAAATCGCAATCAAGTTAAATAACAGTAGGCTATGTACAAAATGTCGTGTTGACTTTGCCAGCCAGTGGCACCCGAATATTTCGCACGCGTGTAAATAATGGAGAGCGAAGACACGTAGTAGAATATTCGTACCTTAGTCCATCCTCCTCCGTATAGTAGCGACGGTTTACGGTGCGACGCCGGTGTAAGCTCCGCGGATTTTAGTGTCGTCGGAAGTCTCGACGTCCGACCTCTCGTCCCTGAGAACACCCAGAGTGTCCAACCGTAAATGAAACTATCACGGTGCAGTCTAGTCTGCAAACTTGTCGTTGCTCATGTCATCCAGTCGAATTATTGAGAAAGATATGATTTGATATTAAAGCAAATGCATAGCGACTTTAGATTTATCTCTTGACCGGTTAGTACATTGAGTTAACTATCTTAAGTAGAATCTTTAGATATATAATAACTTCATATTGTATACGAATTCGATAATGTAAACCTCGCTTTGCGTGAAAAATTGAAGTGTATTCTTTTAAATTCTTTTATTAATAACTTTTTAGCGAGTAATGTTCGACGGATAAAACCTGTTGGAGGTCATTCAGGATCATGACAATATGTGTTAAGGCCAAGGTCATAAGGACTGGGTCGCCTACAATAAACAATTATCTAGTTTTAGTCAAAAGTATACAGCATTTCCCTTTTCAAATTAACTTAAACGTTCTATATCCAGTGAAAAATAAATTCAAAAAGTTTTATTGAAAAATAGTAATTTTTATTTCCATTATTTTTGTTAATTTTCCTTTCAATTTGATTACTGCTTTTTCTAAGAAAATGCAATAAATCGATAGTGCTTTATACTTACGGCCAAGAATACGATATTTAAAGCTCGTTAATAAGTGTGTTAGTGTGACTACTAACTAGTTGTAAGTCATTTAACTAATTCGTTTTAAAATTAAGTAGAAACAGATCCAAGTAAATAAAATAGAATTTTAGTTTATTAATATTTTTATTATTAACATTAATCGAATCGAATGGGTTTTTTTACCTCGAGAATGGTTTGTTCCTTATGAGAAAACATCCATGGGCCAAGCAAGTTGAAGTGTATAATAGCGGGAGCACTACCTTCTAAGTGTATTAATTAATCTTCCGCTAATCCTGCTAAGTATACATCGCTTCGAAACTTCCTGACAATCCAGGGCCAGGTTTATGTTTACTGAAAGATTACGCACAGTAGGATGGTAATTGCCTTAATACCATTTTACATGGCAAAGCCAGCCTCAGACTACGACTAGTGCGATATGGCAGTAAAATGAGGCAATAAATTAGACACGACAGGGTTTGTCTAAAACGTGAATAGCGTACGTTACAGCGACATAACCTAAATACATGTACTTCTAAGTGATAAATTATAATTCTAAGTGTATATCGATGTATACATAAGTATTTTTAGCAATTATACTCGATGTAATAATTAGAGAGAAAAAAATCTCTCTTTGTGAAAATTACGTATTTCCAAGTTCCTCTGATTGCGTTTAATTTTCTCTAAATGTATACACTGAGGATGACCTAATATATAGGTCGAAACGTATGTGTTTTTAAGAATTTAAATATATGAAAAATTTAACTCTTTTTTTAGCTCTTCTGTTATTCATTGTTATTTATTATTATTGAGCCATTATAAGTTTATCTTTATTCCTCTGATATGTTTATACTAAAACATAAAAATTCGTATTATAGCATTTAGTTAACGACTCTTAATAATAGTCAGAACGTACAATTTAGCGTGTTTTAATCAAGTTCTAGTATACCAAGTTTTCCTTTATTTTTAGAAAATTATCCGTTAAAATGTCTCGCTAAATAGAGACGTTCATTGTGAATTATAACCTTTCGAGAAGACCTTTTGATATTTTCCACATTTGGAATTTTGGAAGTAAGAAAACCATTTCATGCTACGTTTGTGCCATTGCAGGCTGCGCAACTGATTGAATGCAATTGCGGATGTTAATTCGTGTTATCCATCACGGAGGAATACTCGCTCATATTGACACGATCCTTGGTTCGAACAAATTGCTGTCACCGCATCTATATCAATTTACATTGGAGTTTCTTAAACCTGTGGCATAATTACATCGCAATGATGAGTTTCAAAGCAAACGTTAGAAAAAGACGCTACTGAATTCCGTTCTACTTTTTAATTTTGAGATGCGAAAAAATATTGGAATAAAAAATATGGTTACAAATATTATAATAACAACAATTTTCGTAGTTTTTTTCATATTTTTATTTAACGAACTTGCGTTTTAATTTTTAAATGGGTTAGAATGAATACGTATTCCGGGATGATGTAATACGCGCATGAAATCGTGAAATATTTGGAATCTTCAGTCAGCGTGAAATGGAAATGTCAGTCAAATGTCAAAGACGAGATCTTGTTCTTACTGAAATAACGCCAAATCGATTGGATCAACGGATTCAACAAATTTATTCACATTAAGCACAATCTATATATTTTTAGAAACAAAGCATACGAGATATGATGATATCTTGAGCGTTTTGTAAATAAAAAATAGATTTTTGGGAAAAGATTCTTTTTTATACAAAGATAATTGATCAAAATGTACTGTCCCAATTTATTTCATACAATTCGGTTATTCTATCCTACGAATGATTGTTCTGTAATAAACAATATGAATCAGCGCTGTCCATAACGTTATATAAAGAAAAAAATGCAATAAACGCCGATATTACTCTTATCGCCATTCGATAAATTTAAAAAACTGGAACTAGATTTTCTGTTAATAAAAATATCGATATTGCAAACATTTTAACGTTATAAGCAATACGATTCGGAACTGATTGGATGAAATTTGTAAAAATTGTTAGTATCTTGAGGTACACGCCGTATAGTACTAAACAGTTCAGAAAAAAACGGATCGCAGAGCGAAGTGCATAAAATAAAGTTTTTTTTTTGGACATTTTCACCTTTGTATCCGCCTGAAAATAGTGAAAATTCATTATGCGGTTTTTACCGCCATGCTTCGACTTTTCGGATCACTGAAAAGGGTTCTCGAGGGAAGTACGAGGTTGCGATTCAGATCAGGTAGTGGACGGAAAGCTAAGGTTTCTTCGTCCATCAGCGAAGTAATATCGGGTTGGTCGCCTAGCGTGCCGGAAGTTTCGTTCAACAGCGAGAGAATAACCGTCGTGAAAATCGAGAAAGCCATTCTTTTGCGCGCGCGTGTATCGGTACGAAACTGTCTATATACTCGACTGTCGTTGCCGTTATTGTTTCGATATTCATTGTCGCCGTATTGTCGAGCAACGATAAATTAGAGACGTCCGCAAACGATCGCGGTGATCGCACAAAGAACATTGAATATATCGGGAGGAATGTAGGGTATGCGACGCGGACGGAAAAATAAGAAAGCATCTACGGCCGTTCAGTGATACTCGATGATTTACAACGCTAACAGTCCACCGGAAGTTCAGCAGCGTCCGAGAAGATTCATCGTGCGCCAACGGTGAACGGTGGATTATACCGGATTTATGAGATAAAGAAATTAAAATACAAGAATAACGAAATTAAAATATATAACAGAATTAAAATGTATAAGGATAACGGAATTATCATTGAACAGAAAAATTATAATTAGAATATATAATATTAAAATTATCGTTATCTTTTAAAGGATATTGAAGAATTTATGTTCAGTATTATCGGTTAAGATCAGCATTTCTCGTTGGATAAAATTTTATTAATTATGTCTTTTACCTTCTTATTAATTTTTTTTCTTTTTACCCAACAGAATAAATACTTCATAAAGAAAATTTGCAATCTTTGCATAAATGCAAAACAGTTTTAGTGAGCTGTTTCATTTATTAGTGTAGGACTGTTGTTCAACAGCAATGAGATTTATTTCTATTACATTAAGTTAATTCATACCGTCTAATTCATGCAATTTTGTATTATTTTGTATTTATGGATAAACTTTCCTTAAATCAATCAAAGATTTTATTTAACCACCGCGCAGGCGAGCTTCTCGCCTTTCAAGTCAAACACTGCAGACGTCTTTTGAAACCTTACTTTAAGTTTCGAAGGAAATCGCAAATACACGAAATGAAATACGATAATTTCCTTAATACAACGATCCAATGTATCATTCACGGCGGAACCTATTAGAGAGCGGAACATATCGCGCTAGCTGTATGTACCGCGATATTTAATGCAGCGGCGCGGCGGTCCGGATAATACAGCGGATTTAATAGCGCAAGTATAGGATAAAGGAAATCAATTTATCTCGTCCGGCGAGAATGCCGTAGAAAGAAAACATTCTTTTTGGAGCATCGCTGCTGGAATACGACTTACTGTGTCTATGTGCCGGCGTTTGCGACGCGGCGACATTGTACACAATACGACGTCGTATTTAATTTCGTCGTCGTCGTCGTCGTCGTCGTCTTCGGCATCCATCGCCGTTGAAATTGCAGCGCGCTGTTTGCCGTGGGCCCAGCGTCGACAGTTGTTGATTTATCGCGACCGAACAACCGAACCGTTAACGCCTGCCTCGACACGAAGCATCCCCATCGCCATCGTCATTCTCTCTACGTCTCGCGGCCCTCTCTCTGTCTCTCTCCCGATCGACCTATCCCCGCGGCATGGCACTCGCCATCGAATTCGCTGCGAAGTGGATTTATCGTTGTTACCGTGGTACCGGACGCTTTTTGCTCGAGGGACCCCGAAGGGCTCCCGAATGGGTTTACAGGCGCCTCCGACAATACCGGAATCGCGACTCAGTTATGCGTGCGTCTACGCGTATGCTCGAATACATGTGATCGTGCATTAGGAAGCTGTTACGTATGGGACGAGGCAACCTCGAAAATGTGATGCAAGATTTATATCGTATTGATTTACAATAGAATGACAGCGAACACGAGAAGAACAATGAGGAAGCATAGTTTCACGTTTTCTTCCAACGCTGTCCTTTTTTTAATTTTTTATTTATATTCCATACGAAAGGAACGATTGATTAAAGTTTAAAAATTGAACTAGATACAGATTTGAAAATAATTTTGTTAGACCATTAAAATAATTATGTAGGATGCTCAAGCTGGTTGCTGGATTGTCAAAACATTTCGTAGCATTGTCATCAATGCTTGAGCGTCTTACATAATTATTAATAATTATTTTAATTATTTAAGGTAGTACACTCGCGAATTGAAAGTGTTCAGAATGACTTGAATTTGAAATTATATATTGTACTAGATGACGTTGACACGCCTGTGCAATTATAATGGGATTGACCATTTCAATACTGAGATATAAGCAATTAAAAACTGCACTTTATATGTCGCCTTTATAAAGTTCATGAAAATGTTGCGTTTATTTTTGTAGGGCCTAAATTAGTAATGAGATGTTAACAAAAAACGAATATGTGATAGAGGAACTTAAAACGGATATTGTAAAAAAATTCCATAATTTTTGACCATTTTGTTTGGAAAATAGAGCCATGAAAAGAATGCAATTTTCAATTTTATTTGGCATATGGAAGCGACTAAAGGCGGCGGTCAGTGAACATGTGGCAACACCGCACTTCTCGCGTATTCGCGTTCAGTTCGGGGTTCGTCGTATGATGGTGAGGTTACGGTCTGACATTGTAACCTATGTATTTTGCAAAGGATTTTTCCTATTTATGATAACCTATTTAAGTAGACTTATATGTCATTGACAGTGCGACGTTGCCACATTTGTGCGCCATTAATCTGCGTTTGCGCGATTGTGTGAACAGGCACAATCAAAAGTTTTCTCTCACAAGCGAGAGTGGGAATATCGGCCACCGAGCGCGCGATGGAATCTAACTTTTGGATGGTATTGTCGCGAGTGTACTACTTTAATAAAATTATTTTTAGATTTGTGTCTAGCTAAATCTTTAGATATTTCAACGAAATATTGGTCTTTTCGTGCACATTTTTATTTATCTTTTATTTATCTTTTAGTACATTTGGAAAAGTATTTGGTACTTATGATTTCATATTTTTATAATTGCACAGTAAAATAGTTTGGTAATGCTATAATATTAGTAATAATAATTATATTTCTAATTGTACTAAAATATATAATCTAGTAGTTAGAGTCACCGAATTATTTTTTCCATTCAATATAACCTAATAAAAACTTGAAATGTGTGAAATTATTTAGTTATTAATAACTTATACAATCTCTCATGTATTGCATTATCTTCGACGTTTCGGTTTCTTCATCTTTTGTTTGTACGCAATAACCTCTTTGATCAAGAAGCATAATAGGCGGCTTAATCAGTATATTAAACGGGTGTTCCGCATATAGGAGATATAATCTAGTTGGTGTGAGGTACCATAATGCTGCTCGGTCTATCATGTCGCTCGAAATAGCCGCCGAGAAAATCTGTTCGGAGACCATTTTCGAGTTAACATGCCGCCGCAGTGTCAAACTATCAGAGCGGAACACGCGCTACATGACACAAACGTCGTGCCGCGTTCAATCAAGATTTAATGAAATTATAGTCCGGGTCGAGAATATCGCTCACCATTTCACCCGTCGAAATATCCTGTGACCGTTACAAAATTAGTAATTACGAGTGACGCAGGGAAAACGACAATTCGAGGATGCGCCCCCGTCGTAACCCTAGCAGGCGCGTGACATTTAGGTCCGAAGACGCGCGAGCGAGCAAATTCGACGTTCGCGTCAGCTCTGAAAATTTTAGAGGTGGAAACGGCGGCGTATACGATGCCTCTCGCACCGTGACAAATGAACCGTGGAACCCGAAACGCGAGTACATCAACGGTGATTTTCGAGTCAACCATTTATTACGCCGGGCGGCGTAAATCGCAATGAGAGTAATGGCCACGGCGGAAGAAAGGCGGGTCTTAGCAAAGGCGATCTATTTTCGTCAGTGTTCAAAAAATTTATCACACGCTACTTTTTTTAATACCATCTCTCGGCCACTAACGTTTCCTTTTTTTTTATTTTTATTTGCGTTTAAGAGATAATGACGTATCATACAGATCGTGCCTGTTATCACGCGCGGATCGGCACCTATATGGACCTCGCGGAGAATGCTTTCGGTGAATTAAACTTTATCGGTGAAAAGTATAAAATAACGGTGTAACGCGCAAACAGAGCAGAACAATTCTACACAGGACTCCGCTATCGCGCCGAGAAATTTGTTCTATTTTGTGTGACCGGCGTGGATCCGGTGATATGGCCAGCGGTCGGTGATACATAGCGTTTCCGTCGGGGCCATTTCGTTTCAGCACGCGTATCGCGTGCAATCGCTACTTTCGTCGTCTCGGCCCGTGTATGCGTGCGTGTGTGTGCCGTGAAGGCGCATCGGCGTACGCGTACGGACACACGCGACCTGTATATACCTTCACGTGTACCCGTACCGTATATATACATGTATCATGTATGTACGAGTTTCAGGTTTCAGTAGCTGACATGTTCCTTCGACGCTTGCGATTCAGAGGCAATTACTTTGGAAGCATGACTCGACACGCGTGGTCCATTATATTCCCGGCTCGATTTCGACGTTGGAATTTTATTTTATCGCAAGATGTTCGGGGTAACTTTCATGAAAAGACGTGGTCGGTTAATTCAAAAGAATCTCTATAATTAGAATCCTTATATGCCGCATTTATGTGCGATTTTAATGTGCACATAGATTCTTTTTGAAATAATTGCTTAATTCTGTAAATTCGTTGATTAAAATCTGAAATTTATCGCATATCGCATCTCGTAAGAAAAATGGCAAGTTAAAAATATACAATTTTTCAGGAGAGAAAAAAGCAAATTATATATTTTTAAATTAATTATTCATAGCAATATTGGGAGAGAACTGCAAACACTTAAAAGAGGAAAGTTAAATAAAACTTGACAGTTATTATTTATTAATTAATATAATAGACTTTAGAAGAGTCCTTATTAAAAAATACTCCAGTTATTTGGCTTTGAATTACAATAATTAATATTTATATATTATCAATATAAATTATAATTTTAAACAAGAAATAAAATCTTTGCCGAGAATTACCGCAGGGCGAATCGGTTTTATTTAAAATTATAGTTTATAACAATATGTGAATCTTAATTATTATAGTTTAAAGCCGATAGCTCTTTGAATGAAGATTATAATATTACTATTATAATGTTACTAGAGTATAATCAGTTCAAATTATCTTCTATAATTGATAAATAACAATCGTCAGTTTTATTTAATATTTCCCTTAGATATGCGAAATTCTTTCATTCTCACACAGAGAAAAATGTTCTCGTTAAATTTACCAAAAAATAGTTATGATAACCAAAAATTCTGTTTGGCCGTACTAAAATGCCATTCTGATTATATCTTTTTGTTTTAACCAGAATTTTTCTTCAGTGCGCTCACATCAAAATCATCGAAAGCATATAATGATCTTTACCTTAAACATCATTTGCTTTCTATGGTTGCATATTATTGTGACGACATTAATTGTAAGCATATATCGGATGTATGCTATTACCGGATGTGAGAAATGAGAGGATATCACTACTCTGACATATTGCAATAACATCGTTAATTTGACGTTTACCCCATGTTAGCAATTTCCTCACTTTCTCTTAAACTATATAGCTAACTAGTTAACTACAACTATAATTAGAATTAATCGCAAATTACTTGTTTCAAGTTTCAAATCTAGGAGTAATGTAGATGAATTTTGTTATGGTATTACGTTATAACCTTAATATCCAGTTAGTGTTTTGATTTATGTCACTTCTTCCGGATTTAATTTTTTTATATTTTTTATTTGAATTCAACTTGGATCACTCTCTTTCTCTGATTGAAATCCAGTGTATTTAGAACATAACCCATACACATAGTATGAAATTCAAAACATTTCAAATTGTGTCACTTTCGAGGATATAATATGTAATACATTTTTCCCAACCTTCTTATTAAGAAGTGTAATGTGTAGCAAACTACTTCATAAATTTACAGTATCAGTTCAGCCGTTCGTTTGCCCGTCCTATTATCCATTTGCGAGATTTCTTAAAAACGTCTTAATTTTTTCAAATTCTGTTTTCGGCAGTAAATACAAGTTCCACTGAGGCAAAATGAATGTAAAGGGAGTCAAAGGTTAAAGCCAACGAGATTTTTAGTAATATATAGTTTTTTTAGTAAACCATAAAGAGTTTAAAATATTAATTTTTAAAAATTGTAGATAACGCATTATATTTTAAGTTCTTTCATAGTTACAAGTTTTTTGCTTCACTATTTCGTTACATTTGTTGCAAAGGGTTTATTGTAATTCTTTATCAGGCACTAGATTATATCAAATTTGATAAAATATTCTTATCAATGACTAAAACATCGCACTTTCAAAATTCCCCGGTTAGTGATAATAGTAATAAATGCCGCAGCAGTTCCACCAACATTCGTGTCTTGATAAATCTATCGAGATCACTGAATTTGAAGGCTCTCTACGGGACTCAGAAACGAAGAGTGCGAGTGCAATTTCTTGCGACAGCAATTTCACACGAAACGTCCGGTGCGCTGGCTCGATTGGATTCTTTCGAACCGAAATCAAGTGGCCGCGCTACTTCGGCATTGCACCTTCACACAACGGCGCCGGGGGCATTGCTTCACGTAGCCGACGACGTGGGAAGACACTGGACCGCACTTCCGGTCATCGCACGTTATCCGAAATACTCTCACACTGTCCTGCTTCACCTTTTATTTTACTCTCTTTCTGTGCTAATCTTTGTCATCATAAATGTCGGGATGCATGACATGTGAATAATCGAATACGTCAATAATGAAATATTGGCTGTTATAAAGTCTAAAGGCTTAGGACGCTCTCACGAAATGCTAGAGATCCAAGTTCGACTCCCGGCTGAGGTAATATTTTTTATAATAAATAAATTAATTATAGATTTCCAAAATATTATAAGACTTCTTTAACAGATGCCTATTAAACATCAAAATTTAATTGTAACATTATTTCAGTAGTTTAGCTGCGTTTTTAACTTTGATTCGGCGCGCAGTTCAAAATGACTACGTGTATGTGTGTGTGTATATATATATATATATAGTATACATAAATTCATATTGAATTATTTAACCATTAAAAATCCAGCTTCGATCGTTAAGAGCCTTTAATTCCTATTTCTTCTTGGTTGTATTTTTACATGTATTACGATTTAATAAGATTCTTGGCTGTTATAATTTTCCTGAAGGAAACTCGAGTACTAAACTCGTTATATTGTTCCTTATCCGAGTGAGATGTATTTCCTTGAGGGCAAGAAGATGATAAAATTGTCTACAAAAATTAAACTTGGTTCACCGCCGAATGTGTGTCGATCAGCTCGAAAGTAGACTCTCTATTAATAAGAGTCATAATAAATTAATGTTAAGATCAGAGACGCCATTTCCAGCAAAAGCGTTACAATTATGGTGTTATACTGACTGATAGTTGTTGCATTCCATTATTCACTATGAATACTGAAAACAAATAATTTCATTGATTGAGAAAATTTGGAGCCACAATATATGGAAAATTAGCTTTCTATGTTAAAATAGCAAAGTCGTACAATTGAATAAAATTAGCGATTATAGGTAATTACATTTGTTGTAATAACACACAGCAAATTTGTTAATAGAATAAAGATATGGACTTTCTACGAAAGTCAATATATAGATAAAAAATTTTAACAAACGTGCTAAGATGACGTATACTTTTGCTACTGTAATGAAGAAAGTTTTTACATTAGCAATTTTCATTGTAGCAAAGAAATTAATTGAATTGACATATTGATAATTGCGTACAAATATAATTTCTTTAAATTATCAGATCTTTTTAGTTATAAATGCTGAACTAGCGCAACAAACTAGCTTTACCTAATCATCGATTCTATTTTTTTTCGTGTAGTGAATAATGGAATGCAGCCAGCGTATATAGTTATATTATAGCTGTTAGCTGCTGAAAAATGGCGACACCAATCAAAGTTGAAGACTAGGTTATTTCGACTGTTATTAGAGGGTCCACTTTAAAAGCATATACTTTAAGAGAAACGAGAGAAAAGGGAAGAGAAAGGTCGCGTTACTTATTTCGCGTTTTACAATTTTCTTAAGTGCGAAAAATACAATATGTGTATAAAAAAGAAGAAAAAATACACACGCACACATCAAAATTAAGAAAAGTAGGAAACGGAAAGAGAAAAGAATCGAAGTGACACAGAAAGAGGAGAGAATACGAAGATCATCGATGATGGTAGTGGTCCTGACACCGAGCCTCCATTGAATTTGTCGCAAATAAATAGACATTGTATATAACGCTGCCCGCCCTTTTTGCGTCGGATGACGGTGGTGGCGGCGGTGGCGGCAGCGGGAGTGATCGGTCGATGTCGACGGACCGCGAAATCCACGTTGGTCGGCGCGGCGTTGTGATGCGAGAGCGAACCGATTGAGAAATACGGTTCGAGATCGGGGACATAAACACCGAGAGAGAGAGAGAGAGAGAGAGAGAGAGAGAGAGAGAGAGAAGGAGGGAGGGAAAAAAAGAGAAGGAGAGAGAGAGAGGAGAGTGAGATAAAGATAAAAAACGATCGACGAGCTGCACGTAACAGGGACGCGAGTTTCCTGTCGCTGATCCGTGCTCGTGTATGTCTACCCCTATTGTCCCCTCTTCATGTAGAACTGTGCGTTACCGCGATGCCTCTTTTTTGATGGAAAGAGAGACCGATTTAATGTTTTAACGAGCTTTTTTTCAAGGGCGAGTTCTGTTACGGCCGCGTGGTGTAAATTTTCGGTCGCGAATAGCGCGCGTGATTGCAGAGAATATGCAGTTAGCGCGAACTTGCGCAGAAATCATGAAAATTCATGCGAAAAAA
Source organism: Trachymyrmex cornetzi (assembly GCF_001594075.2). Classification (NCBI taxonomy): domain Eukaryota; kingdom Metazoa; phylum Arthropoda; class Insecta; order Hymenoptera; family Formicidae; genus Trachymyrmex; species Trachymyrmex cornetzi. The sequence continues at coordinate 1,217,485 of NW_017298663.1, read as the reverse complement.
TTTTTCCCGAAATAACATTTTGCGCAACGATCTCGTTACTGCGTATTTAATAACATTAATAGTACTGTCGTTAATAATCAAGAGTAAACCAAATAAAAATAAAAAGCCTTTGAGAGCCAACTCTGGATGTTGTTGTGTTTATAATTTATTGTATATAACAATCTGGAGACACTGGTAGTGTCTCGGCGCTAAGCCATGCGCAGTGACACTACCGTGCCTCCTTTACGCGAGCCAGCGAGTTGCGCCAGATCGAGATTATCGGAACTCAATAACGGCTGTCTCGACGATTGAGTCTTAAATATAACTTAATCGATAGCTTACACTCCGATTGTATTATATGTATTTTTATTTTTTCTCTACGTATCCTACAAGCGGAGATATCGTGACGCAAAGTTCCGAACTGCCACTTTTCAGATACGTCGTTATCAACCAGTCTCAAAATGTACGATTGCACCGTTTAGCACTAGATGGCGGTAGAGGCGCTCGGATGCTTGCACATTCCAGTTATGACGTTTTGTGGTTCGTGGCGGTTTGCGGAGCGCGGGGCACTTGTCAGGCAGTACCCACTCCTCGCGCACCAAGCTATCGATGGCGGATATTTGGCGCTTTAGAAATCAATGTTTTGATTGCGAAAATTGGAAAATGATCGATTGTTCGTTACCGAACTCTATTTATTTACAATAATATTTGACAAGAAAGGAGATAATATTTAACAAAAGGAGATCGAACGAAAATGAAATTGCACGCCTATATTTGTTAAATAATCTCGGTAAAAAATTTTTCATGCATAAATATGTATAAATATACATAAACACGCATAAATAATCATAAACATTTATAATTATATATGAGATATGTCCATATTCATATATCCTTCTTTCTTTTGTAAAATTACTTTTTAGTGTAATAGAAATAATAATAGTAACGTGAAAACATATATAAAAAATAATTAAATTATATTAATAGTATATTATTAATACTGTCTTTTGTATATAATATTCTTGAAGTCAATTATAAAGTAAATTGTTTACAAGTAATGATAACTTTTTTTCTGTCAAAAGTTATTACTCTTTGAAAAAAATTAATGTAAATGAAAAATTAAAACCCAGATGCTACAATCTTAACTAATCAAGTTAAATTCTATTAAATTAAAAAGTAAAACACAAATGGTACTGTCTCTTGTTATTTACTTAACTCCAATGATTTGTATCATTCGTATAAAAGATTTGATATCAACAATTGGCGCCAAGTTAAATTCTACTATCAAAATAAAAAGTAAAACCCAAGTGATACTAACTTTATTATTTACTTAATCCAAATGATACTATCTTTAATTTTTATATAATGAAACGTAAGTATACGTATATTATTGAAGAATCTTCCTATTTCAATCTAAATGGTTTAAATTCCTCTTAAATGAAATTATTATATCACAATTTATTTAAAGACATTTTATTGTCCAACTAAAATAGTGGTTATTTCATTCTCCTTCAAAGCATTATACAAAACATTATCACAAAATTGCGTTACCTTGCTTAATTTAAGTGTTACCACAAAGAATTAAAGAATTAACCGTATAAAATGAAAAAATGTAATTTAAATAGAAAAATTTTTTTGTAAAAACTTGGCGCTGCTATATCTCGATATAATAACATAGTAGTACATAAATGTAATATTTAGAAAAATAACATACATAAATAAGAATCATATTAATACAAAAAATTAGAATCATATTAAAAAATATGAATATTTAGAAAAATAAGACAAATAAGAAGCATTCCTAATGAGAGTTAAAGTATCTAACGTGTGTATATGTATATACGAATGATTTAAAACTCCGTGTCACTTTATGACGTTCAAGCCATTTTTTTTGTTTATGTATAAAAATCGTTTCAGATATTAGTCGTTTGTTTAAAAAGCTTTCTTTTTATCTAGAATTTCTTATATTATCCTAGTCAAAATGTCGTGTGCAAATTCCAATCTATGCTCAATAATTACGGAATGTTGTGTCATTTTTCAATATGGTTCTTAAGGGGACGCTGGAGTGACGGTCAAACTTAATCAAGGTCGATAGTACAGACTTTTTTAAATTCCAAATTCGATAATAATGACATCTTTCATTCATTTCTTATACTTATTATATATCGTTGTGTCTCGCTCAAACGCATTCATCTGTCCTTATTTAAAATATTGCAACGCCATCTCTTAGAAAGAGATCAACTAAAATACTGTTCGGTTTCATGGCTTTACGTCAATTTTATTCGTAGCACACGAACGAAATTTTTGGCGACCCTTTTCTCTTATACTAAAGTCCCTACCTCGTTTCTAAAAGCATAGAATTGTTCTTCGAGGTTTTCTGTAAGCTGCTGGCTATTTATTTTAAACGGATAAAATCTGAAACTCACATGCAGCACATATTGTGACGAGTTGACTGCAGAAGCCGGTGACAAAACTACAATTTTTAATTTTCTTCCATTTTTCGTATTAAATTGTAGCTGGCAGCCTGTGTTGTTGTTGATACGTTAATTGTGGAGAAGGACTTTTCAATCCATAAACACAATTAAGAGAAAAGAGTCTTTAAAAATTAATGATAAAACAGGACATTCCAGCATCCCCTTAAGCTCTTTAATTCTTATTTTTAACATTCTGCTAGTTTGATCCACATAAGATGCATCGCAATCCTTGCAATTAATTCTGTAAACAATGTGACAAAATAAACTAAGCATTTATCCTTGAGTACTTTGATAAACTTACATAGCTTGTTAACCCCCGTATATGCTATGCGTACCATCGAATTATTCTTAAAAAAAATTTTTATTTTCTCAGATACATTAGTTATGAGATAGAAAAATATCGTCGTCTTTCATGATCTTTGTTCCGATTTAAGAGTAAACCATTTACAATAAATGTTATAGAGTAGCGAAAACTCTTTAACTGTTACAAGAACTTTGTTAAAAATGTCGAACTTTGACAACCAACTGATTTAACTCATATTTTGTCTCGATGGCTAAGATCCTCCTTGGGTTCTTGGGGTAGAAAGAATGACTTATCTTTCAATTATCCCTATATTTCTTCAAATTCTGAAGAAATTAAGCCGTTTTTTTTTTAGAAATCTTGCAGACGAACAATCAGAAGAAACTGATGGACGGAACAATATCGTATTAAATTATGAAATAGTTTGCAGTATTTAATAACGGTACCATATAATTAAAAAATTACTGCCGATAGCATTTTATCTCTTTAAATTAATTAATCAAACTCTGTAGGAACTCTATACGAAAATCAATAGAACACGTGCGCATCACTCCAGATCGACGTAAGCAATTCGTGAGCAGTACTCGTGGGACAACAGTTAGAACTTACGAATTACGGGAAAAGTTTTATTGACCGGAACGAGCAGTGACGCACGTAATGACGCGACATTAACATCCGCTTTGATTAAGTATCTGCGATTTAATCAAATCGACCGTTTGAATTCGAAACGCAAAGTTTGTCGTCTCTCTGTTGCGCTCTTGAGGATTCGGACGTGGCCCGACTGCGCGAGTCAACGCGCGCGTCGCGATCCGTGGCATTCCTCACAATTTACCTAATAACACGTCGCTAGAATTCTGATGGTCATTATCATCTCACGAGGGTGCCCTCGTCATTCGCGGCTTGTACGAACGTAACCCCGCTTGATCTGTGGCCCGCGTCATAATTAGTAACTATTTAATGCGTTGCACAATACGTGAAGAGTAGCAACTGCGCGAAAAGTTCGGATGTAAAAGCGACAAGTGAAATAATGGCGTACGGGATTAAATCGTCAAGCGCTTAATTAATTCGCGAAAAGGGTTCGTGTTAACTTTGATTAGAGGAAATTATTTCTTTTTTGCGAATGAGAGATGTCAATTTATTTATTTTATTTCTGTAGGTAAGCAAATACATAAAATGAGACTCGAAAGAGTCTCTATCAGTAAAAAATATAAAAAAAACCCATTAGAGCCCCTACATCAGCTATTCGGATGCACAGAAAACACTTTATTCTCGTGTGAATGTAACAAAACGAATCAAATATAAATGTTTTGACCCTTCAATTTGGGTCGTCCTTATCAATATAAAATATAAATCTAAATTACATATATAAGTAACGCAAATCCCAAGATGGTGATTCCCGACAATTTAGCTCGTTCTTCTTTATCCAGATGCCAAATTAGCTATGTAATGAATAGCCAAATGATTATCAAAAATACTAACTTATACAATAATGATATAAAATCTCTTACATAAAGTAAAACCGGAGTCAAACACGTTGCGTCAAAAAGTAGAATCAATCACATCGCTCATCAAATTGTCAAATTTGCTATATAGTCATTCAAAAGAAAAAACAAAAAACGATTAGAGAATTATTAAAATTTATTCATTATGTAATAATTCCGATCCTGAAAGATGCGATAATTAACACTTATTCTTTAATGTGTGATACATTTATTTACTGCGTGTTTTCTGGACTACATAAAGTTACAATAGATAAAAATATCTGTATAATACGAATGATAAATTTTCTAAGCAAAAAGAAAATGGATTTGTTTACCATATACGGTAATTGAACAGAGTCAATTATCGTATTCGTTAGGTGAAATTAATTTGTATTTGCGCGAAATATTGCAACAGGTATACGATGAAGTTATTTTTGTACAATATTTGTTTAATTATCGTTTTTTTTTTTTATTTATGTTTGCTGACTCTCGCAAATGTAGTTCCATTTACTACGTCATCCATTGCACGTATCTCGACGTCGCATGCAAATTGACGAGTACAAAAATAAAAATTACTCGTATGATTAGCCATCAGCAGATGCGCCTAGCGTGAAATCGAAGATAACAACGTGATTTGTTCTCACGTAATCAAAAACTCGCATATACCAACTTTTATATTCGAGACGATATTCTGATTTCATATCATACGTTAAAAAACGCGTTTTTCCATTTTTTTTCATCACAGAAATCATATAATTACGCATGATATTAGATTTCTCTTTCTCCCTGAAATTTGCGAGAGAGAGAAGGGGGAGTAGAGGGAGACGGGGAGGATGGAGATGGAGGGGGAGAGGGAAGGTAGGGGAGGGGAGGGAGGGAGAGAGACGATTTTCATATACAACCTTCGTGTGATTAGCAATTTAAGTGAGCCAGAGTCGGGCAATCAGGGAACGCTTATACTCGAGGCTCGCGATTCGAGGTGTCGAATTTTCGAGATAGGCTTCCGTTTTGCGCGATCCTCTAGGGTTTTGCGGGTATATCCCGCCTTTCTCGCGAACGGCCGCCAGCTCATATATTTTACGGCGGCGCGCAGTAACTAACAATTCGTAGTTTGCGGCTCGCCGCTATATTTTCGTCAGTTCATTCCCACGGGGCACTCAAGAACCGCCGATTTATTGCCTAGGCCCCCCTTGCTTTACCCCTTCCTCTTTCTTCTTTTCTGCCTCGCCGACGTCCGGACTCCTGGCTTTCTCCGTTAACGCGTAAAATCGCCTCTGGTGTTCGATTATTCGGGGTAATCACGTTCGAGATGTAAGACAGGAGAACAAATAAAAATTATTTTCTTTTTCATTTGTTTTGTTTAATGAACGATTAACAGCTTAAATGATCACTTGTTAGCGCTTAAGGGGATTTTTACGTTGGAGGGGTCAAAAAATCGATTTTTTTAATGCTTTCTTTGAAAGCTTATAGTTTTAAGAATATCTCACAAAAAATTTTTTTGGGAGAAACGAAAATTGTCCAAGATATACGAGATAAGATGACGTGGTGTTTGGGGCCATTTCATTGATTCAAATAGCGTGTGCCAACCAATTGTCATAATCGGCGCTCATTATTATATTCCATCTTTCGAGACCATTTTAGAACGTTTTTATTCTAGACCGTTTTTAATAATGAATCGTTAAATTCATTGATATGAGTCGTTAAATCCATTGATAGGATATTTGTTCTTAAACACTTTCACTCTGGCAAAGCAGTAGTAGAAATCGCAAATTTTCTAGTAGTTTGCATCTTTAATGACGATTACATGAATATTCTTAAAATTATGGAGGTGATGGGCATAATTATCGGCAGTTCAACTTATAATTTGGTTCTTTCGCGAGACAAAGTCCGTCTCAAGCGGAGTATCGTGCGTCCACAAGCTCAAAAGATAATTACTATTCGAGAGTAGAGAGCAACACAAAATGATTTTTATAAAGTAGAGGAAGATGTCTTGTATGGTCCTGGAATAGATGATGAGTTCAAAAATGTTTCATAAAACTTTAAACGCGTTTTTCTCGAAACCGCGTTTTCGAATATAGTGAATATCACAATTCCAAAAAATTTATTAGTCCGACTGATTTCTACTTTTACGGTTATATTCAGAAAACATGTCATTATTGCTTGAACTAGAATAGTCTACCTTAATTTTTTTTATTTTTTGGAAGGTCAAATAAGAGGACAAAACTGAACAAAATTATTTATTTCTTCAAACTGTCGCCATTTTGAAAATATGCATACGTTATTAATTATTTTAATTCAGGCGAGAATTACAAGTGCACTCATTAAAAAAAAGTCCCGTTTTTTTGCTTTCAGACCTACGATACGACTTGTACCTTGATTGATCCACCGTTTGACCGTGTTCGCGGTGAAGGCCTAATTTTAGTGCCATCTTGTTACTACTCTATAAAAAGTTAACATTACAAAAAAATATTTTTTTACATGTACGTTATACACACTTTCTAGAACTGTATTAGTTAAGTACACCTAAATTTTTATTCATTAAAAAAGTTCTTAAAAAATGCCTTTAAAATCGGCTCTCAAACGTAAAGACCCCCTTAATACGTGATATTAGTGTTTAAATAAACAAAAAATTGTAAAACACAGATAATCTGATATGTATCGACATAGAATACGAGAAGTTACCTGTATAATAGATAGGATAAAGCAAGGCTTTTTCGTCTATGGGACAAGCAATAATGTTTATGTTTTTAAACAGCGCAAATTCAACATTTAAAGATTCGTGCAATATATTATAATTAGTGGACACGTTATTGCAAAAAGAAAAATAGTTTACTGCTATAGTTAAAGCTTTTGTATTATAACTGAAGTAGAAATTGACAGAATAGCACTGCTCTATCCATAAACGTATACAACATAAAATTAATAACATCACAAATAAGGTAGACAAATTTTTCATTGTACAAAGAATAAAAGAACGGATGTAGAAACGTATTTGACAATAAAAACGCGTAATTTTATGCGTACAAAATAAAGGTATATCTGCTTCTTTCGACAATCGCAATCGTTAAATCTCCCGTGAGCGACATTAGTCTGTTACGGCGTAAGTTTTGGGGGATTGTACCGCCTGGATCCTTGAACTTTTCAATTATCGATGCGGCGGAAGACGTGCTATGTTCTCAAGAGTCATCACCTTCACTCCGCCGGGGAGTATCTCATTCGACGTGAGAAAACGTTGGATTATTTAGAAAAGAGGCTTTTATCGCGCCAGGGGGAAGATAAAGTCGTGGGAGCGTAGAGGAGGAGGGGGACAGAAGCTCGTGATCGACCGGCTATAACACCATACCTCTCATTCTCTTGGGAAGGACTACGGTGTGAGGGTGTAAATTACGGCCTCCTCGGCAAGTCTGACGGCGGCTCTCGCGCGGACTTGAAGTATTTGTTGAACCACAGAACCGTCGGCGGCGGCATCTCTCTTTTATACGGCGTGCACGCCGCGCGAACTGCCGGAATACTTGAGCATATAATTTATGAGTAAAATAAACTCGCCAACGAGCCATGAATATCTTCGGCGGCGTAAATTCCACGCTACCTACAGACACGAAACGAGTGCGACGACTTGCCGTCGTTGGTCATCGTTGTGGCCAGAGACGGCGCTAGGGTATTTGGTGCCCCCCGCAAATTTTAAGTTAGTGCCCTACATGTAGGGTTTCTAATTAGTTATCAAACCTACAATTTACAGCCCAAAACTAACGAACATTCTGAGAACTTTTTTTCTTACACGACAGTACCTAGGGAAAACAACGTGCTCGTAACTAAGTTTTCTCTTGTTCAGATATTCAAACTTTTAAAACGCGTTAGACTATGCGCGCGATTCGCGATTCAAAAACAGCTGTGCAAGATTTACACTGCTTCGAACATTCGACATGTTAATCCAATATCTAATAAAAGAATTGATCTCGTCTAGAGACAAAAATGTCACTAAACATTGCATATAATGTCTTTACACAGTAATTACTACTTGTGTAAAATAATTGTTAAATATTTTTTAAAAAATTTAATTTAATTTTTCAATTTAAAGAATTAAATAAAAAAAAAGAAAGTTACATTCGACTATTCACCGATGCATATATCTCTACCCAAATCTCGTGGAACGATCATTAAAAAAAAGACAGATGTTATGTAAAAGGAAAAAAAGTGTTGAGAAAAAAAATTTCAAAAATCGAAAGATGTATATCGATATACACTTGATGATTACTAAAATCGAGATTTTTTTTTAAGAATTTCGGAATGCATAAAAGGCTCACGAATCATAACTATTTGCTTTATAATGCTGCATAGTTCAAGACATTTTATGTATTCCGCAATTTATTGAAAAAAATGTATTTTAATCTCGTTCAGTACAATCTAGATACGTGGTGTCAGGCGCCCCTAAAACATGGCGCCCCTCCTTCCCCGCCGTGCCGAACTCGCTTACCGTGTTCCGCCGCCCCTGGTTGTGGCCTTGTCGTCATCATCGTCGTTGTGATGCGGTAAAGGTGCGTTACGACGCTAACACATTTTTACCATGTCGCGATGTAATCAGTTTCGTTGTTCCACAGGGAAAAAAAATAAGCCACGGTATTTCTCAACGTCGTATTGTGTTCCGTCGAAGTGAGAAAAATATCGAGATAAAAGGATTGTGAACCAATTGAAGTAACTGTACCTATGGTTTATCGAACCTTTGCGACTTTTTCTAATTTTTTGTTGGGTCTAAAATTAAAAACTGGTGGTCAAATTCAAAAGAAGGAATATTTCAAAACATTAACAGAAAATATAAGATATTTTCAAATATTTATATGAAGATTATATTTGGGTGAAGTTTAAAAAGGGGTATCTCTTTAGCATTTAGGTCTGAATACACATGTCCTCAATATTGTCTAAGTATATGTTTTCTCCTTTTTTATTTAAAAAATATTCAAGAAATGTAAAATAAAGTGATCTATCATGTTTCTTTTACAAGTTTATAAGTTTATTAACGTATTGACATGTTTATTGACATACGAGTATATAAGAGTATACGAAAAATTATTTTTTAAACAATAGACTTGTTTGCATATTTATTTGTCTACTTATCTTCATGATGTTTAGCAGGTGGATTACAATTGTTTGGAATAACAAAAGTACAAAAAAAAACGTTATAATCAATATGTGTACATTCAATATGCCTAAGTTGCCTTACTTATTGATTATTACCCTTTATAGAATTCATACTCTCTTTACACTGAGGAAAATGTAGCCAATTTTAATAAATATTTAATTCCATACTGCCAACTAAATATTTTTACTTACAGTAAACAAATGTTTGTTTAATAAAAAGAATGATTATTAAATCAAATTAATGGCCGCTCGTCACAAATTAAAATTAAAATTAAAATTAAAGAATAAAGGAATAGTCATGTTGGTTCGAGATATATTCTGTAACAACTGTCACGCGTGTTAGAACAAAGAAAGTACATATCGGTCAATTTAAATAAACAATGTTAGCATTACATTTTATGGAGGATTTCTATAATAATGGTTTAAAGTATGCATCATATATTTCTGATATTAATCGCTTGTTGATCTCTCTTCATCCAGAATTCTTGTGTTTTCCCAATCAAAGTCATAATCATAGGATGCATTGCAATCATGACTTTGATTGGAAAAACACATGATCGATAATGACCGAATGAGTCTCTGGGAATATGATTTCGGTGTTATGATAATCTTATCATTAACACTTTCTATCTCCTGTTCACCTGTTATATATTTTTTATGATTTTATTATTAATTAAAAGAGTCTTTATTAATTGATTCATTGAAATCATTGTATTTAACCTGAATTATTAGATGTAGGAACATAATACCGGGCCGAGGAGAATAAGTAAAAAATAGAAAGATACTGATCGTTCATTTAATTATTTAATATGTATATTATATGACGTGCTACGAGCGACTGTCTTATTTGCTCATGATACATCAAAATCAATATTAATATGTACACAAATTAGTTTAATCCATCTTTATGTTTTTGTTTTATTTTCCGCTTTTCGAATTAAATTAATTTAGTCAAATCAACATAATAACTTTTTTCTAATGCATACATGATGACTCATCATGTCCGCATATGAATATTCATATTGCAACAGATAAATGCCTTTTTTACAATATCTCTCGTTTGTAATGTATAATATTTATATATTATGTACATGTTATTTATAAATCCGTTACAACAATACACGTTACATTATACATATTGAGTATGTTATTCATAATATATATAATATCGCAAATAAAGCAAATTAAAAAATTTTTATATTTCTATTTATTCTGCGAATATAATGATGAACGAATCAGAGAAATTGCGATAAAAAAAAGACATGATAACGCATTCGTTTCTTCGTGAATCACGCACTCTATGGTTGCAAAAATTATTACTTCAAAATATACTATTGCTTGTAATAAATATTATCTTATAATAATATTATTAAAAATAAGACAACAATAGAATTGTATTAATGATTACGATCCTTAATAATGCATTTTGTAACATTCTCCTCAAGATTAGAAAATTAACGTAATCCATATATACAGGATGTCCCAAAATTTGTGCATTCGGAATACAGGACATGATACTTTATGCTGAAACAAACAACTTTTTTCTGTTGCAAAATTGCATCTAACAAGTAGTTTTTGCAAAAGAGCAGGTTGAAGTTATACGAATAAACGTAAAAATTATTTATCGAATGTAATTTTGCTATAGGAAAAAGTTGTTCGTATTAGCACAAAAAACAATTTTTTTCTTTAACATAATTGCGTCTGATAAATAGTTTTTGCAGGAGAACAGATTGACGTTAACAAATAAGCGCAAAAATTATTTCGTGTAAAAACTTATTAAGCGTAAAAACTAAGTCGAAAAGTCCTCTACCATTTTGCAATTTTCACAAAATTTTTTTTAGTTGCCCAATGAGCATAATGTTTAAAATCGACAGAGTTCTTTAAGAAGAGTTTTTTAAGAAACATCTTCAAAATATTTCACAAAGAACACTGAAAGATATCTTAAAAAAAATTATCTTATACATCGATTTTATCCGTTTGTTCAGCAATTTTTAGAAATTAATATCTCGTTAACTATTGCGAAAATTGCAAAATGGATGGTAGAGGACTTTTCGATTAAGTTTTTATTAGGAATAGCACTGTATGATTAGTGAGCGTTATTTCAGATACCCTGTGTATATATATATATATATATATATGTATAGTTCCATTTAAATATCTTTTCTCGTCACAGGAATAGTCATTGTGCATCGGGTAGTAAAACCGTAAGAAAAGAGCGGACACGGCTCGCAAATATGTAAGCGCAGCCGCATTCATAAATTGCAGACTAGACGAACCAACGCGCGTTTCTGCCGGCCGCTATCGGTCGACCCCTTCGCTTCGGAAAGTGTTACGGCGTAATAGAAACCGACGCGATAACGTTATCTGCCACGCGCTCTGTCTGCGGCGGAGTGATTAATACGAGGCCGCCGCCGACGTCCATCCCGTTTCTCGATTCGCCGCAGCGCGGCAGGGGGAGAGAGAGAAGGAGACGTTTATTTCCAAAAAGGAGCAACGAAGGATTATCGGAAGGGGTCATAAATCCTCCGTTCTCTCCAGGATGGTGAGGGACGAGAGCGAGAGCGAGAGCGAGAGCGAGCCGTACCCTACGAATCCTTCGGGGCACTTGCCCTCGAAATGCTACACCTGCTGTTGAAAAATATTGGAGCGAATTAGCGCGCTAATTCAAGGCGTCTCTAATCGCCCTTCTCGTATTCTCGTAACGAAGATAATTGTAGCGATAATTCCATTACAATGACGCGGAATTAATTTGTCGCGCTTGCACTAATTAGATCGGACGGTGCAGGAAGGACGTGCGACAACTTTCTTGTGAGTGTAATAGAAGAAGATTAAGTGCATAGGAACGTTTCGGGAAGTAATTTTATTTAAATCTGGAAATGTAGGATGATTAGAACTACGAACATTTTGAAGGCTATGTGCTTTATTATAAACTATATATCTCTCTCTCTCTCTCTCTCTCTCTCTCTCTCTCTCTCTCTCTCTCTCTCTCTCTGCATTGAGAGAAGAATTATTGGTTTCTGCAACCATAATATATATGATGAGCTCAAAACAATAAATTATAGTTAATCTTCACTGTGTAAACAGGAGTCATTTGTGATTAGGCGATTTTTCAAATTATGCATATTTTGGAAACAATTAAGTACGGGCGTGCCGTTCTGCTCCTTAAAAATTTGTGGAGTGAGGTGCCTGTAAAAGTCCTGCAGTGGGCGTCATTTTCTCGCTAAGAGTGGATGTTCAAAATCAAGCGCGGAACAAATAATCTTCGTTTACATGGTGAGGATTAAGGTGGTTCTTTTGGATCTGAGAGCATTAGGAAGAGATGGGTTCACTTTTATGGTAAAACTAATATACAGTAGAGACGAATTTCTAATAGCCGTTCGCTTAATTTTGAATTCCTCGTTTTTTTAATGGCAAATTTTATAAACAGATTTTTGGTACCCCTATGGGTTCACCTCTATCCCATTATAATTGAGATTGTTATAAAATTCTATATTATGATTGCGCTTATCGAAATCACATTAAGGTTAATGGACTAAATTTAATAAATATAAGATAATCGCACTGTTAACTACATTGACTCCCACAGCTTTTATTACTTTTTATTATTTTTAATTTATGGAATCCTTGCTTTTGTTAAATTTAATAAGAATATAATCCAAATTTTCAGGTGTAACATAAAAATAATAAAGAAAAATAATAAAGAAAATTGAATTGTTTGACATTTGTTACAAAGACATTTATAATTGATTTATAATGGATTCAATAGATCCATCGTTAGCTCCAGAGAGTTAAAAAGTTAAAATTAACCTGGAATGTCGTGATTTCTTTCCCGAAATAATAAGATGATGGAATACAAACCTAATCAAACACCTCGCGCTCAATCGCACGGAACAGATCCTCCCGTGATCGTCACGCTATTCGCGGAGCGAACAATTACGGAGGATAAAGATAATCATGTTAAATCGCGGCGCGTGCTCGTTTGATTAGCCTCCGTTTGATTCCTTCTTCCTCGGCGAGTGATCGTTACTACCCACGATCTAAACAGCCGGTGCGCTTCACTCACGAACTGTCAACACGCAAACAGACATGTGCGACGTTGACGTCGCATCCGCGTCCTTTGTGTGTTGATCAGCGCGCGATTACGATTGCATTCGCCTCATGCAATAGTCCCGCTACCAACCTACGCATCGCTAATCTCACGAAATTGATGAAACGCACAAAGGGGCTTCTTTATGGACATTTCGCAAGCGTGCGAAATAAACATATAGGTAATTGGATACATACACTAAATAGAAAGTTTCTATGATTATAATCGCATGATAGTAATATAATTATGATTAAACTAAAAAATTGTTATTTGTAACTGTAACTATGTGTTAAATTACTTCTCTGAACTCTTTGGAGTGGAATCTTACTTTAAAAAGTGAAAATTAAATTAGTCTTGAAAAAGAGTAGCTCGGTCTTTAAGAATGAAAAGGTTAACTCTAAAAGTTTTAGAGATTATAATTATTAGCTATAATGTGTATGTGTAATATAATAACGCTATTCCGAATCAAACACTGAAACTTATGAATTATTTTGCAACTTTTGTAATTTTTTTTAGTTACCTCATAAATAGAATGTTTTAATCGTATAAGACAATTTTAAGAAATTTTTAAGGGTTCATCTTTAATATATTTCATAAAGAACACTGAAAAATATCTTAAAATTATCTTATTTGTCGATTTTACCCGATTATTCGACAATTTTTAGAAATTGATATTTTTAGAAATTAACTTGCAAAATTTGCAAAATGGTTATATAAGTTTTAGACCCAGTTTTTGATCAGGAATAGTGCTATATATATATGGTTCGTGAGCACTTTTTAAGATACACCTTCTATATGTTATATATACTACTGAATTTTCAGTATTGGCAGTGACTCAGTATCGAAATGTAGCCTAAAATATAAAATGCAAAATAATTGTATTTAAATTTCTAATTAAATGAAATATTTCTATTCAATCAAACATAATTGAATAAGTATAAAGATAATAAAAAAAAACTATTGAATAAGTATAAAGAAAACAAAGAATTAAAATAACAATAAAACTAAAATCCAGGAAAAAATTTCATATATAATTATATATAATTATATGTACAATTATATAAATTTATATATAATTATACATAAAATATAATATGTCCATATGTATAACATTTGTCCTGGGAATTCATTTATGTTAAAAATGTACTTTAAAAATGACATTATTACTATTACAAACAGTTATAAATATTAAAAAAATAACCGAATAAAAGTACTGATAATGGTAACGGCTCGCGGCATCACAAGTAACATTTCACTTCCGAGGATTTATAGTCATAAATGCCTACAACTTTTCTTTCAATGTATGTGTGTGTATATTTTTCATGCTTATATATGATACATATCTACAGAAATGTATATATCTAATGAAAGATATTTTTATATTATTAATTACATTTGGTACGGAGCAATTTGACAGGTCATAATAAAATATGAAATAAATGGTTAAAAAGTACATTAGTTAATTACACCGAATGTAATTAACATTGAGCCGTAATATCTATCGTGGTCCACGGAAATCTAGACCTAAACAATTTATTGTTTTGTATTTTTAGAATTACGGCTGAACTGTTTTCGATGACTTTTTTGGTGCGGTGAAAACACTCTTCTGCGGATAAAATTTCGCCATTGCGCGTTGCGAAATCAATTCACGATGAGTACTCGACAGGGATATACGCTCCACCACCTCGTCCGCAAATGCAGCTGCCTACTCGACTGTCCTCTCTCGCGCACACGTGTGCAACCGGCTGCATTCGTAATGTGTACGTAAGTACATACGTGCAGTATTTTCAGAGGGATTGGCGTGTTTGGTGGAGTTTAGCATCTCTGTACCCGTTGAAAATCAATGTGGACCGTACGAATGGACGCGCCGCTGTGCCGTACACATGGCAACTAGAATTCTACCGTCCCCCGTTTTTGTGGTTGCGTTAATGCCTGTTTTCTGCATTTCTCATTTATGTTATTTTTCGCGAGCACGCACGGGCACCGCGACCACGCGCGGGCTCCATTTCGACAGCAGCGCTATTAAAGAAACATTTTTGCCCTCGGTGCTTTCTCGTCAGCATCGTGAAATTCTGATCGGGATTTTATTCGAATTTATCGTCAGCGAGTCAGTCTCGGGCAAGATTAAATGTAGATGATACGATATTAAATTCTTCTGCATGGATTTCATCGTCTACGGCTGCAGTGTAATATGCCGCCGCTGATTCCACGTCGTTGCACATTGAAGATAACGAGAATTGTGTCTGGGATTGTCTTCAGCGAAAATAGAGTCGCGACTAGAGGAGTTTGTTTGAATATATGAATCTTTCATATATACGTGTTTCGCGTTCGAATATGTGATTTTATCGTGTATAACTTACTCCGGGGAGGATATCGATAAACACTTGTAGATACAATGTATAGTCGGCCACACTAGATCCGCCTTACGGTACACACGCCGCTCTTTGTAATGCCTTATGCTTTATACATTCGCAAAAGAAAAAGCTCGGGAGGCCAAGGCACACGGTTTTCCGAGTCTTCGTTTTATACGATACAATCTACTATGACCCAAGATGCGAAATATCTTTCCAGCATTTTATGCCTTATTTTCACTCTGAGACGTTCCTAGAACTCCGATGAACGGAATCGCGCTTTCTTTGTTGAATTGGAAAAACTTGTTTGGTATATCTAATATCACTTGTTCACGAAGAAAATTCTAATACATAATAAAAAATTAAGATATCGCGTTAGGAACTGGAGTACCGAGAATCATATATATATATATAATATATGACATATATATGTATTATATATATATATATACATATATAAACGGTCCATTTACCGTTAGATCGTTTAGTGGAAGATTTTCAGCGGCAAATATATTCTCGTGGATGCGCGAAAAAAATACGCTAGGGGTTATCATCGGACTGTGAAATTCAGAAAAGAGCTGAAAAAAGAATGGTACGAGGGCGGTCCGAAAACGTTCAGTGACCCACGGATACCGCCGCTTACACGGTGAGGCGTCATTATCAGCGACGCTTGATTTCCGTGACGTGTGGGATTCGCTTTACACGTAGTTCATCAGAGTAGAAAAACAGAGAGAGAAAGAGAGAGAGGAGGGAGAGAAGAATAAAAATGTATTGACAATGAGTCGCGCGCATGCAGCATATATTCGTCGTGTTGTGTGCATGCGTATTTCACACGGCACGTCGGTGATTTCTCCCGGATTGCGAAACGCAATCAAAAAGTTTTTGCGCCGCGCGATACGACCACACTTCCGGCTAATATCCGCGCAGGCAATGGAGCAGAGATAGTTCCTCGGCGATGACAATTTCCAATCAGCGCACGGAAATGGCGCGGGCGCTATAATATTTCGCGACGGAGGGCCCGACGTCCGCGTCTCTGCGAGAGCTCTCGTACTTTCCTCTCCTCATCCCCGATGATGTCGCTCGCCGTTATCAGGCGTCTCAGACGGATATGAAATCCTCCGGGCGCCGCGGTCGCAAAATGGTATCCCAGGGATAAATTATTCTCCGGCGTTCCCGCGGCAACGCGTCGCGTCGCCACGCGATTCCTCATTGCGGATATATTATATAAGCTTAATCGATGCGCGCGAACGAGACCATCCTGCGTTTCGAATCGACGTGTCTGCGAACACGAACGGAATCGCGATCAGACGCGGACTCTCTCGCGGAGGCGAAAGCGCTATTATTCAATAGTCGAGGTGGCTCAGATAGCACCGTGATCGAGCACGTACTACCTTTTTCCTCTGGTCGTCCATCCCCTTCCATCCCCCCCCGCGTTACACATACGTCCGGGGATACGATGGCCTGACCAAGGTACGACCCAGAATCAATATCCCGAATGTTGGTTCTGATGGATTTATGACCGTGAAAGGCGTCTGGGTCGCCTGCGAGTTTTGGCGTAAGAATTATCGAGGGAGATATTATGTCACGTCATAGTGCATGATGAGGATGAGAGAGAGAGAGAGAGAGAGGAAGAGATGCAGACGGACAGTGGAGATTTGAGATTCGACTTGCCGGAATTAGGAGAATCGATTTACGTCGTTGTGATGCCGCGCAATTTCCCACGAAATAAATTAGCATCTATACAACCTAATGAGTAATCGCATTCTACATGGTTTCGCATCAACGATATATTTATCGGATGGGAGATAAGAACAAAAAGCGACATCTATCGACTTAACGATTAATTATACACTCCGTTAATTAGCGTAACGCGCGATATTACAGTGAATCTACGTTGGATATTCTCTCAATCGCGCGAACCAGATAAATCATCGTTACACATTGCTATACATTAAAACAAGCAATTTTGCTGAAGAATCTAAAAATTTGGCTAAATATAGAACTGAAAATATAATTTCTCTCGAGATCATCAAAATAATTTTGCAAAGATCTCGAGCGTGATGAGTAATGCTGCATAATATTTTAATATTCTCTCAACCAATTTTGTCGTCCTACCTAATTGCATGTTTTTGTATACTTAATTGGTCCAGCAAAACAATTTTTCAGATCCGTCAGTTAAATTTTTAGATTCTTCAGCAAAATTGCTCTTTCAGTGTATTTTGAGCGTAAAGCGTAAGTAAATGCTAAGATTATCACGTCGATGTAATTTATGAAGAAGTTATACCTACACGGAAATTCACACGACATGCAGCAGTCATAGATGTCACCTCTAAGCTTCTCTCCTGTTCTCCCCACCCCCCCTCTTCCCCTCCCTCCCCCTCCCTCCTCCCCTTTCTCTCTAACTCTGGAGCAATGCAATATAATTATTACGTCCGAACGTTATCACGTCAATCGCTGTAGATGTCATCTCTACATAAGCTTTTCCCGCCATGAAACAACGCAACAAATCATCACGTCCAACATTATCGCGTCATTCGCCGCAATTGTCATCTCTTCTCCTGCAGTCAACGATAGAACATACGATCATCACATACGACATTATCACGGTATATTGAGCAATTAATTTATTTTTCAACATTCACATATATAAAACGGTTTCTACTATATAAAATATGGTTGGCCCAAAAAATGGTTATAAGTTATAATTAAATTACAATAATCGTTACCATTATTACGATAACTATAACAATAACTATAATTATAATCAT
The DNA here is from genome assembly GCF_001594075.2 of Trachymyrmex cornetzi. NCBI lineage: Eukaryota > Metazoa > Arthropoda > Insecta > Hymenoptera > Formicidae > Trachymyrmex > Trachymyrmex cornetzi. The sequence goes on along the minus strand of NW_017298663.1, from coordinate 1,198,908 downwards.
TTTCAGTTGCCAATGTATATTTGTTCATAAAATCATAGATATAGATATAGATACTGTTACAGCAATAACAATCATAATTATGATAGGAATTAGTCACAAACACTAAAAATGTTTCTCTCAGTGTGCTTAAGATTTCTACATAATTATCTTAGTGATCCAACAAAGTTATTTTAAGATCTGTATCTAGATACGTTTTTAGATATTTCAGCCAAATCCTTCTCTTTCAATGTAGAAAATGCTAAATTCAAGATTCTTTTCAGTCTCTCGAGTAACGATTTTCCATTTTTTTGTAGCTCGTAAAATTCGTCAAAAGTTTGCTCTCACAACGCTAATGCGTCCATGTTTGCCCGAGAACAGCGTTTCCGAAAATGAAGAGCAACTCTTACGAGAAGGTGATCACACACCATAAAATGAGATAACCATTACGGTGCTTTTTTTCGACATGATCCTACTTTATACTGATACGTTAATCGTTTATTGTCGCCTCGACGATATCCCCGTCATCGACACGTCATAAAAACTCTAGTGCCTCATCTTTTCTTATCTCTCCTCGTTGTATCTTGTCCACGTTCAAGATACCTTAGTTCTCTCTCCACTTGTTCTTTCACCCTTATACGCCTGCTTTTCCTTTTATCTCAATTTTCTCGTTTTCTCCGTCGAAAGCAAAGGTGCGAGTGATTACTGCCGGCAAAAGCGAGGAGAAATGGCAGTGGATTGAGGTAAGAAGGAGAGGGGAAGCTGAATAATTAAACCTGGTAATGTCTAAGCATTAGAGCAGATGATGACGTTATCAAACGTCTGGCCCTCGACTTGCCAGTCTTTCGCCTTCTATCTGCCAAAATTTGTCCTCCGTGCAGCTCCTCGACCTCCCTGTGCAGAAGGAGTTCTATAGAGTATTACCGTCATTACTCTTGCTTTACCTTGCCGTCCCTTTCCGCACTACCTCCGTTTACCATCCTGACTTCTTTGATTTAATATTGTCAAGTTAAAAACGTACAAGTTAAAAATAAAGTTGGAAAATTTTATCTCTCGAAGGTGGGTGTGATGACGTAATCTCGTCTAATTAACAGTTCTGTTATTATTATGTTACCGACGGCGTCAACGATAATTCTCGGTGTCTATTTGCAAAAGTGTCGATAGAACTGATGGGCCAAATTGGTGCATACTGCATACACGAAGGCTAACTTAATTACCCAACATATGGAATAGCAAACCGATCTGCTTCTTTGCTATTTACGGAATCGGATCGACATTTGAATTTGGCTTACAATTAGTTCGAATCTCGTCCTATTGTGTACGTTATAATAGGTGCTCTTAAGACTTCTTTCTGTTCATTCATCACTACTATATCTCAGATTGTGATGTCAAAAGCGAAGAAATATAATAAAAATTTTTCCAAATTATATATTGTTAATAGAATTTATGTAATTAATAGAAACATTTTTCAATCAAAAACAATAGAATCGTAAAACAGATCTAGACACGCTCTCTTCGAAGGGTCGCTTGCCGCTACCGGCCTCTCGGCTCGGCCGCAAAACAGGCGGCACCAGTGTTGCCGTTTTTAGTACAAATGTATTTTTTTAATACATTTTGATCTATTTTAGTACGTCATTACAAAATGCCTTAAATCTATTACATTTTCTTGATCCAATAAACGCTTTAAGAGGAAATCATACATCAATTGTTCCTCTCGTTAAGCAATTTCCTAATTGCGTTACATTAAATGATTTGGAAGCTCTTAATTTAGAGTGAAAATTATTACCAGAATATAAGAAAAAATGGTCACATTTTGAAAAATCTGAACAATTTGGAGTAGAAGTAGGTTCAATAAAAATAGGAAATGAAATGGTTTTCCCAAAATTATTCGAATTTGCTACAGCAATATTATCTCTACCTCATAGTAGTGCAACAACGGAACGTGTTTTTTCTAATCTTAATCTGATAAAAACTAAACTCAGAAATAGATTGCATATATAATTATGTAGTGCTCTTTTGCATGTCAAAGAAATCTTAAACAATACAGAGTGTTGTATACGGGAGCCTTCACAAAAATTATTGAAATTTTCAAGGCATACTTTTACAAATAACAATGAAAATGATTATGATGAGATATTACAATAGTTTTGTTTGTATACGTAATAACAGACAATATGATTGTGATTAATATGACCTAAGTCTTTATTTTATTTTAAAAGGCTACGTCTGTTGCAATACATTAATATTATATTTTTATTTTATTTTAAAAGGCTACCTTCTGTTGCAATATATTAATATTATATTATATTATGATAAATTTAGTAAGCGAGATTAAAATATATATGTGTACGTATGTATATATGCTGTATGTGTATACGATATATACATATATATATGTATATGTGTGTAATAAGACGCTAAAGAAATATTTAAACTTTATTTCACCGAAATTATAATAAAACAATATTATTAACTATATGTACTAAATTGTAAATCAAATTGTAAATAAAATACATATATATTTATATACATATTGAAATATGTATGTACATACATATGTAGGTATGTACATATTTAAATCAATAATAAGTATATATTTATATCTGTACCTATTTTATTTCATGCTTTTTCTCTTTTTTTTAGTACATTTATGATCCTAGTGTACTAGATGTTACATTTTGCCACCAGGTGTAAGTACGTTTTAAATTTTCGTCGCGGCAACACTGGGCGGCACGGCGCGCTCTCGGAGACGGTTCACTCTCTTGACAGATATTCTTGAGACCTCAAGCTTCAAGAAAATGCAAAAAAAAATCGATTTTTTCGACCATGCTAGGTGTATATCTCCCCTTAATTCTTGTGGAGAATCACTCAGAGCACTCTCCCCTACAAAATACCTAAAGGACACACAAATCGATGAGATGTAACCTAAACTGTATATTTACACATAATTCATTTTCTTGCATGTTTTGCAAGAATTTTTATTGCGTATTTTCTCTGATGTCACAAGATAATAGTAATGAGTACATATACAGGAATCTTAAATCGTTAGAGTATTACAGGGAATGGAAGTAACTCATTACTTGTAACGAAGTAACAGTTACAAGTTACTTTTTTGGTAACTTTATTGATAACTGTGTTACTTTCTTTGGTAACTGCAAAGATAACGTAGTTGTATTTTTTTGGTAACGAATTTTACAGTTACCTTCATCGTTACTTTGCACATGATTGGACACGATTCCATTGAACACAAGCCACTCATAGTGCTTGAGACTAGAAAGCCCTTAGGCACCCGTCCGCTGTGATTGATGGTCGTCGATTTTTAAAAAGTACCGGAAAAGTAACGAAAAGTTATTTTCTCAGTAACTGTAACGAGTTACTTTTAAAAATCGGTAACTAGTTACGGTAACTTGTTACTTTTTCTACTCAGTAACGAGTAACTGTGTGTGTAATTTGTTACTTTTAAAAAGTAACTTTCCCTGGAGTATTATTTAATGAAATTTATTTATATATTATTTGTAACTTTTATCGTTCGCTAAACTGATGTTACATCCAAACCCTTGGAAATTTAATTTGGGAAATAGATTGGAAAAAGACGAAGGATGAGTAAGGATAGGGTATGGAAGGATGTATAGACAGATTGTTTTGCAGGAATACGTACAGAGGCGAATGCTACAGAGTTGAGCGTATCTTTTTTGTTGCTTCGGAATATGGGTCAATGTCCGAAAGGACGCCTATTTCCAGCGAGCAGTGCGAACATCGGTCCAAATTTCGAGTCGAGGAACTTAATCCTTATAACTCGGGACTGGATTACATGCGGTATTCTGTAAAGCAAGAACATGATTGTAAGATTAGGGTTTAAAATAAGTAAAAAGAGATGCAGGTTATATTAATTAACATCTGAAGTTTATTTTAAAATATAATAGCTAGCTTGTATATTAACAATATTTGAAGTATCTATAAATTACAGTATCTGTATTAACATTTGACTTATACTAGAAATTAATCATTTAAATTATGATGATTAATTTACGAACGTACAAAGAAATGAAGGAAACTTATACATTGTCGAAAATATTATAACTTGAAGTAAAGGTTATGTTTGCCTAATTTCATTAAGGTTTTTTATTACGCCGCTATTAAGATATCATCCCACACAACACATCCTTCGGTAAGTTTTCGTATTTCCTTTTTTTTATCAGTTACCGATTTTTTTTTTATTTATTAAACATGCGTTTTCTTGTCTAGACAGTATTTGCCTACGTTGAATCTATAGCATTGTTTGTAGCCGATGGGTCTCAGATAAAAATTAGACACTATATTTCGTTATCCTGCATTTTATTGTACTATCTTGTTATCGAGATGAAAAAACGCCCTTAGACTTGGTACCTTAATTATTTTTACAAGTTTGAAGTATGTGCATTGTCACGTATCGCGCGTGTCTAAGTTCTGTGTTCATTAACGAACCAACCTTATTCATAGAATTTTCTCTTCATAGTTTGTTGATTTAGTCACGCGTTGAAGCTATAAATTTTATTATCGCGGATCAGGCGACATAGTTTTACTTATTTTCTATATCGCTGGGAAGGTTTCTAACGACACGTTCATCAAACTCGTGATATTTGCTCGCTCGCCGATTGGTGAGCATAAATGCTCGCATTTTTGTTCGTATTTTATCTTAATTCATTATTTCATCGAATGTTTGTGAAACGAAGAAATCATGGAGTCCACTGGACGTAACACTGATACACGCAGTCGTAAGATACGGAAGTCAACGTTACGGATATAGTTGTCAACAACGAGGTCACGAGCGCTTCCATTCCGGAGCACTCATTTATTTCTCGAGAGAGAGAAACAGCGAAATTACCCCATTAAATTTTTTTATGTCGCGACGACGGGCGCATTGCATAATGACACGAGGACTAGTTCTAGGCTGAAAAGGGACAAAGAGAGAGATAGCTCGTGTATGTGTGTGTGCGTGTGAGATTGAGACGAAAGGACAGAAAGAGAGCGGAAAGAGAACCTCATTCGGAGCTGTTAGGGAATAATTAATTCAGGCCCTCTCCGTCCACGCGCGGTGGCCGACCGTGCCTTGTGTACGCTTCATGGTCGTACCGTATGGTAATGCGCTTCAACCCGCGTGACATTTCGCCCTCTCCCTCTCTTTCTCTCTGTCCCCGGTAACGCAGAGGGCAGCCGAGCGTTTTCGTGTTCCACCAGCTTGGCCCGCGATCTGTGCAAATTACGGTCGACGACGAATCTCTCCTACGTTCAACGTACGTAACGTTCCGACGCCGGCTGTCGTGATTTAGAGACGCCACCGGACGAGAAGTACTTCGATCCTTACACGGAATATTGCGATAACTATTCTAGCTATCGATTGCACGCTTTATAAAAATAACGACGATAAAACAATTTTTCATAAAGCTCTCAATAATCAAAATAATATTAAAATAAAACTGGGCGAATTAGAGCTAAAACACGGTTGTTATTTATGTTTATTGTACAAAATTTTTTTCTTCAATTTATTCATACAGTATACAAAAAATAATCAACGTTCGGCTGCTCTTTACAGCCATCTTCAGGATAATCCAATACAAATATAAGTCCAATTAAAAAGAAATAAAAAGAAATATTAATGCTTCCTTAATAACAGTGGGATTTTGACTAGAATTATTAGTTAGAACGGTTTTTCTGATCCCTCCATATTATTTAGATTTTCTTTTAAGTTTTCTAAGGTAAATTTTCCCAAAAGATGTCCTATCATACAGCATCGTTTAACATACAATACTACTTGAAATTCATAAGCTACAAAATACATAGGCTAAAAAATGTGTATTTTTGAGATCATTCTTTTTCGGTCGGTTTTCACTTAATATAATTACTTTGATAATCAAAATTATTTTCAGATCTGTATCTAACTACATTATTAAATATTTCAACAAAACTACTTCTTTCCGTATTATGCACGCGATGCGGAGTTGATAATATCTTAACGCTCGTTGCGAAAGATTTGTTTGCGTGTTTTATTAAATCGTGTTTTATTTGAATCGCTTGTAATCCGAGGGATGAACCGTATCGTAAAAGGTGACTCTCAACAGTTGATTACTGAAAAGACTTCGGTGTTCCGTAATCAAAAACTCGTCGATTTTAATTGTTGTGTGTCTAGTTATAAAAGTAATATACTATAATATTTCATACAACTATGATCCTATGCCACAACTATGGTCTAAGCACACAAATATTGGTGTTTTCGTGCGCGCGGGTGTTTGGACCATATATAGTTGTGTGAAACGATGGTACATTCTTTGAAGCTGTGGAGCCAGTGTATGTTACATGAATTATATATTTTCACGTCACGATAGATCGTATATTTGCGTCTTGGGGGACAGATAAAGCGATTAGAATTCCCTTCCCGGGTGAAATCAGCAAAGCCAGAGAAAATGCTTCTGCCGATACCACAGCATTGGCCAACGCGGATGAGGAAGTTATTCCCCGGTTAGGATTGTACGAATGAACTTCGGCGAAATGTCACGGTTCGATTGCCGGCCGGTTCAATCGATTCGGCTTATTCCGACGACGCGCCGCGGCGGTTTGACGTCAAGGAGGTAAAAGTCAATGTACCGTGTTGTTGTACTCGTCCGACCGCGTAGAATGCGTTTCTCCTAATCATGTTTAACCCATGTTTTCAGTGATTAGTTTCGTTAACGTTACAGGGGATCGTCGGTTACTTGCGGATAATAAACCATTTCCCGTCAAATGTTAAACGCAAATTGCGATAAAGCTGCAAATCTCAAATTCGAGAAGTTAGAAGTATTAATTGAAACAAAATGCTATATCATATACTCAGTATATATGTATATACTCACAAATAATAGGCGTGATATAAATTATGGAGAAATAATATGTAATAATATTGATAATAATATTGATAAGATATAACAACGTTATAGATAAATTTACAAGATTAGTAAGCAATTATTAACATCTCTTCTTTGTTGAATTATTGTTTCCCTGTATTGCGTACATCTGTAAAATATTGTATGTAATAATCTTTTTAATAATTCGCCAATAATTTCCGTACTGTGAAAACATAGTCCTAGAATATTACGTTTTAATGTGACCCAGGCACGCCAAGTTTTTTCTTCACTATAATCCAGTTGACAGTTTTAGTTACTTTTAGTCTATCTTATTTGTCTTGCGTGAAATACTTGTCTAATTACATTTATTTCATATCCATTTTTGATTAAGAAGAATGTATTCAACACCTTTTTTTATTCACTTGGCGTAAATTTTTTCTTTTTTAAAAAAGTTTTTTTTAGGGATTTCACTGCTTTTTGTAAATTTTTGAAAATATAATAATGTAGAATTTAAATCTTCTAAATATAAATACAGATTATTTATAAAATTGTTATTTTCTAAATTTATATTTATTTAATACTCAACTAGCTATATATTTCGATTTGTTCTAAGAAGAATATGTATGCGGTCTTAACATTTCGAGGCCTCTTACATATCTCACCTTTTTTAAATCATTTACAGATGTCCATTTTATACCTTTACCTCGCAATGAATTTGTATAATGTCCTCCGTTTATATTTTTACCATGATGAAGAATTGCACCGTTAACTTTATAAATATTATCAATAATACAAATTTTTGACGACGGTACGGATTTAATATTAAGATTTGTAATTTTGCTCTCGTCTTTTCTCACCTGGATTCTCATTTTCTCGGAGGAAAGCACATCTTATCGGATAAACTCTTGATTCTTTGTCGTCGAACACTTAAACGACACCTGAACAGTCGGTTCCCTGACGGCGAACGCGTAAACGACACCTGGTCTTCGACTTCCTCGGAGGCGGATATCTGGACATTGACTCTCTCGACGGCGAACATCTGGACGTCGTCTGACGTTGTTATCATCGTCATCGTCCGGCGCCTTCGTCCTCGTCCGGCGACATAGTCGTCGTTGTTTGGCGCCGTCATCGCCGTCGTCTTTGTCCGGCATCGTCATTGCCATCGTCCACACTGAGAAAAATTTCCGAGCTGTATCCGTTCAAAAAGTAACAAACAGATATTTCCGATTGATTTTGATCGGATTTATAAGACTATCCGATCAAAATCAATCGGAAATATCTGTTTGTTACTTTTTGAACGGACATTTTTCTCAGTGCAGCAATAACGATGTCGTCGTTGTATTACTCCAGCGCACATAAAGAGAATATTTCGGGAAAATTTGATTTTTATGCAGAGCGTATAACAAGTCACGCCATACGTACTCTTTTATCTCATTTTTTTCCACTTCGACTTCGAATTCAGCAGGGAATTGATAAGGAGGAAGAATATACAGAACTTCTCCATTGCATATATTCTCATACAGACATTCCTTCTTTATGACAGCTTTAGCGTTCTTCTGACCCATTTGGCTCTTATCCAAAGGATACCATGAAAACATTTAAAAACAAACAGGGAAAGGTTATCATCCTGGAGTTCAACCAAAACGTCCGACGTTTTGTACATACAATATTTCATATACGTAAAAACGAAATATTTAAGGGATGATAGTCATTTCTCGGCAGGCAATGGCAGACCACCGAGAGTATCCTTGCCATGTGCACTTCTCTAAACAAAATCGTCGTTCGGAATCAACGTTAAACTGTAGGTCCTTTATGACTGTACAATCAGCGTGTGCACCACAGACATATGATAGAAGTCACCACATTCTCCTTTCGGAGGATTATGGATGGAGGAGGAGGATTCATTTCTTAATAACGCACGAATGTGCGGAATTTCATTAAGCAAGGGACGCATCCGCCGATCTACGACACACTCGAAATGTATTTTGGGGTGCCGACGTAGTTCCGGACGGCATACAAAAGCGACCGTGTTCACCAAACTGTCCCAAGCGACAGACCCTTCCTCGTCCCTTCGCCGTCCTTCCAGTCCGCATTTTCCGCGAAATACGAAGACTACCGACCAATGTCGAGCTGCATAGGTGAATAGAGGGTAGCCAGTCGCTAGAAAGGGGGTTAAAAAGGGGACGTACGGATCGCGCGGGGCTACATGCGAGCGGATCCAACTGCACGGTTGGTCGCTTTGGATCGACCAACGATCGACGGTGACAAACGGGTCGGTGAAGCGGGAATTGTTTATCCAGGCTACTGTGGTTCATGATTTTTTTTGCACATCTGATGGAAGAATCGTTAACAGCTCTATATGAAAGTTACGAACGTCGCTGAGAAATACGGTTTGTTTTAAATTGACGAATCGTCAATGTTAGTATAAGATTCCTCGCGTTCGCAGATTTTTATTATTACACTTTAGTTCAGAAAGGTAAAGCACGATAAAGGTCCGGCGGCGAAATTATCAAACCGCGGTTGGCGATTTCAAAGCAGCGCTCGCTCGCGGTTGAAATGCAAATTACCCTTTGAGTCTACTTATTAATTCCATTTCCCCCGCCGCGATCTCACTGCCGCGCGGAGTTCTTTAACGTAATAACGTCGTTTGATGTTACAATAAAATAAATGACAATTTTTTTTAATATAATAAAAACTTCTCTCGCGTTCGTATCGCGCGCTGCAATACAAATTTTTAATTAATAGACAAATCGGTCTCTAGATTTTCATTACCGGATTTCACGCTAAATGGACAATAAGAATAGAACGCAAATGTTGTGCCGTTGCAACGATGAATACAAAAGACGTCAAATCGCCACTACGTATAGAGGCTGAAGAGGAAGAATGCGCTTCAGGTGGAAATTTTCTACTTCTGCTTTGCCTAAGAATGTCGTACTGAATTCTTTAAAAGTTACGGTCAAAAAGTTACGCGCCGAGAATGGCGTGGCACGTATTCAACCGTGGAGTTCCGAAAATTACTCTCGACGTCCGAAGTTTCCAAATTTGCCGAGATTCGTGCGACAACGTCGTCAGCGTCGCCTACAAAGTTATGGGGATACGTGAGACATCCTTGGACTGTTGCGCGAATGATTGTGCACGTATAAAGACGCGATGCTGTCTTTTGTGTTTCCACATTGAATTGCGATGACATTCTATTGAAATTATATCAGTTGCTTTAACATTGTTATATATATGTTTATGTGTGCACATGTTATTATAGACATCTTTATACTCTTTTTTTTTTAACAAAATTGGAAGTCTTTGTTTACTTTTCACTTATCACTATACTATTTCAGATTGAAATGTCCGAAACGGAGAAAGTGTACAATAAAAATTCTTGCAAAATATATTTAAATACTAATATTTTTTAATAAAAATATTTAAAAACATTTAAAATAGATAAAATAAACTTACAACATATATAAAAGATTAACTTTTTCCTTCGCCAGAAATTAAATCGTATTTGTTATTATATATTATTAATTTGATAGTTATAACTGTGAACATAGTTTTATTTTGTTTTTGATTATATATTATATATATATATATATATTATATATACATGTATATATATATACAGTGTGTCATAAATGCATGCCAGTACTTTAGGAGTAAATTTATATACCAAAATAAATAAAAAACATCATATGAACGTATATTCTACATATTTTGGTTTTCAAATTATAGATGATTAAAAAAATCTTTAAAATGCCCGCTTTATGCGTCAACACGCGCTACTACATGTCTTAGCATTGAGTTCGAATCCGCACTCGTTCGCAGAAATGCCAGGTATTCTTCGAATAGTCTCAAACCCATTTTGTATTCTTTCTCGCAGATTATCCACATTGTTTACTGATGTTGAATATACAATAGATTTTAAATGGCTTCAAAAATAAAAATCTAATGGATTGAGATTACGAGATCGTGATGTAGATCGCTGTATTCATCGGTTTGAGAAGATGTTGTTTGGGAATGTTTTCACTTCAAAATGGAAATGAAGATGCGTAAATCAGAAATTTTGCCTAATAGCCAGAACTGTCATGACTGCCTGAAATTCTGTCCGATTAGTATTGATGAACATTGTTTGTAAACATTAACGTCGAGCCGTGTTAAGCTGTACAGTAGTGTATGTTTACGCACAAAGCGGATATATGTCGAACATTTTCCTTAGGGCCACTTTCACCATCGTCGGTTAACTTAACCAGCCTAGTAACTGTAATGAAATAGGAAGAGATAGAACTATTTCTATCTCTTTCTATTTCATTACAGTTACTAGGCTGGTTAAGTTAACCGACGATGGTGAAAGTGGCCCTTAATCATCCATAACTTGAAAACTAAGGTATGTAGAACATATGTTCTTGTGACGTTTTTTACTTATTTTAGTGTATTATACCATCTTGCAATTTTCGCAATATTCTTTTTAGTTACCCAATAAGCAGAATATCTAAAATCGACGTATAAGACAACTTTAAGATATTTTTAAGAGTTCTTTAAGAAACATCTTCAAAATATTTCATGAAGAACACTGAAAGATACCTTAAAATTGTCTTATACATCGATTTTATCCGTTTATTCGGCAATCTTTAGAAATTAATATCTCGTTAATTACTGTAAAAATTGCAAAATGGTAGAGGACTTTTCGACTTAGAAACAGCACTATATGATGCTCTGTATATGCATAATTCATTTTCCGATATATTGTTATATTTATTAATTAACGATACAAAAGAAGAGTTTTTGATATATTTTACAAGCCTAATAAAGTTCTATCGATTGTAAGTGTTATTTTATTGAAATATATTCCTATGTTAACATATTTTGCAAAAACTTTTATTTGCTAGCTTCTGACGTTATAATCTGAGACGAGTGAACGAACCTCGGTTAACAATATCTTAAAATGTCAATTTTATGAAAAAAATCAGTTACGGTATAAAATAATTTCGATCATATGTTATAAAATAATTTGTAAATCATATGTGACTTATGTTTGAAATAATTTTAATTGCCCATATGCGAAATGCGCAATTTTATAATCTTTAAAATGTAACTGAACCGAGTCAAGATACTTCAGCTCAGTGCAACGAGTTTTCATATCAAATTAATTTTCCCGTACGTTTCTGCCAATTAGTGACGCAGCGTCTCCTCCCGATGACAAGTCTTGCATGCTTAGGAGAGGAGCATCATTATTAGGGCTGGCAGAAATTGAATCAATGATACCTTTCGATCATGATCGCCAATTTGCGTATCGGCTTTGTTTCACACGTTAAGTGTCGCGAGCATACGTCGTCGTTGTCGCAAGGCGTATTTGATGATGCTAAAATCAGCTCTGCGAATGAAGTGACTGGAAATTTATCCCATCCCTTTAATCCAATCGAATAAATCTTATGTTACTGTCGGCGCTAACGCTATGTTAACCGGGTGAAATATGCACATACAAAATTTTTGGATAATCCCAGAAGAAAATAAATTCGGAAAATTCAGGGGAGTGCAATGCCATATGCGCATATTTGTCGCATATATCATGCGTTGATTGATTGGTTTCTGGTTATTGACAATTATGAGATTTCGCACCGGATCAATTTTACACACCGCAACTGTTAGGTTGACCGCATCGCAGTCAACATAACCGACATGTCGATACGCTTATAGCGTTATGTTGCAAACGATCGCGAGACGTGAATCATGTAACGCGTTACCAGAAAATATTTGACAAGCTCGCGAGCGACAAAAATTGCCGTTCGCCTGACAAATGAAACAAATTTTTGTTTAAAGAGGTACGCACTTTTGCATATCTAGAGATTAAGAATTGTATCTACATTACATCATTTCTCTCGAATACGGAACGCAGTCAAAAAGTATTATTGGTCTGGTCGAATGAGATTTCATTCGGGAAATTAGCAACTTTGTTTTAAAATAAATTAACGAGTTTCAAGCACAGTCTTTATTTGGTCAAATCTTTCGTTTTAAAACGTTACGTTTTCATATTAAGATAGAAAAATATGTGTATAAGATCACATAGACGTAATTGATTCGAGGTACTATTATAGCGCATCCAGATGACTCTCCCGAGAACACTTGAGAAATTAAGACAAAATCGAGATGAGCACTGCACAGAAAATGCAACGACTTTATTGTATATCTATAAATATTATAGATATATATCTATAAATATTTAAGTAGATCTAAAAATAATTATATAGAAACTTAACATTGCTGAACAATGTTGCCAAAAGTTTTGACATTCTAACAATCAGTTTTAGAGCATCTTACATATAATTATTTGAATAGTCCAACAAAATTAACTATATCCAGCTAAACTTTTAAGTACTTGAGTAAAACTGTTTCTTTCATGTGAATTTAGCTCGCTAATCTTAACGACAATTGATATTGATTTGACAACATTTACATTTTTATAAAATTCTTCGAATAATAATCCGTAAATTATATGAGTACGATATTTAGAATAGAATTTCTGTACCTATTAGTGTTATAATATCGAATGACAGAGAGATATATTCACTTGAATTAGATTCACTTGAATTAGATTCGAAAGACTTCTCGCATGAAAATGAGAATAGCGTTATTTAGTATTCAGCACATCTCATTCGCGGAATGCGTTTTTAAGACTTTACGGTGCGAAGACCGCCCGAAGACGGACGTTTTAATCAAGAGTGTTCAAAGTAAAACCGGAATTTCTTTGGGCATCAGTAATTAGCTAATGGAACAAGATTAAGCACCTTCTTATCTTGAATGAAAAATACTGTTAAATATTCATGTCACGCGAATAAATTGCTAATTTGCAGGGCACGATATACGTAGAAGATGAGTTTCAAATGTAAGTTTCAATATAAAATATTGTAAGATATAATATATATACCTATATATATATTATATATACATAATTATATATATATATAAATATTATAGTTACTAAATTTTTATTTGTTTTTGGAATAATGTCGGTTCAAACTGGACTCTATAGATGTCGTGTGGTTAATAAAATAGTGTGATCATTTTTCTTTTTGAATTGTCACAATTGTGTAGATTGGCCATGTATGAAACTTGGCCATAAATGAATAATCATATGATCACTCATTCCATTTGATCTTTTAAAAAATTAAACTTACAATATATCTTTTTAGTCACGGTTTAAACAAAACAGTTCATAATCATTTTCTTGAAAAAGCATTTGTAAATGTATTAGATTATTGAATAAATGAGTAATATGTTCTCTTCCGTGTATAGCATAAGTTACAAAATTATTCTTTTTACAGATAAAATGTAACTGAAGAAACTGTTTCACAAGTTTATTCACATAAAACGTAATTCCAGTGTATTTGTGTATTTTATTAAAGATATATAATTTTAGATATTGCAACACACACACAATTATAAAAATATTATATATTAATTATAGAAATATATTTTTGGTAATTATGTGTAATTTAGGGGAGCCCCTCCAATGACCTTGGCCTTGATATTGTCAAGGTCATCGCCCTGAGCTCAAAATACGAAATGTAATGTAAAGGGTTAATAAGAGTCAATAAATTATAAAAAGTCTACGTTGTTCGTTTAACAAAAGTTTAATAAAATTGTAGTCTGCGGTGTTCAATTTTCTTATTTTCTTCTGTTTTTTTTTTTAATATTTTATTAAACTTTTGTTAAACGAACAATGTAGACTTTTTATAGTTTATTGACTCTTATTAGCCTTTTACATCACATTTCGTATTTTAAAGAAATGCGTTCTGTAAACTTTCAGACAATTGTCAATATGTAACATGAATCAACTTTAAATATAAGTAAAAGCTATAATAATTCCGAACGGTTTGTTAGTAAATTCCGCTACCAATCCTCTTACTCTAGTGATAAAATGTTTACATGTTCGTTCTACATACGTATCGCCGAATGTTACAAGAACTAAGAACCAGCGAATTTCGGCGGTCCAGTTTGCGAAGAATAATGGGGGAATAACGCATAGATGCAGACCGCCATGGAAAACGCGCTCGTGTGCTTGGCGAAAGAAATACATCGTCGAACGCCGGACGTGCTTGCAATATAAAGATTACTAAAGTTACGATCTACTTTCCACGATAAGAAAGAATTCCTGACGGCAGAATAAATATTAACATTTTATCCAGTATGGCGAGGCTAGGCGGGGCGGAACGGCAACGAGGAGGCGCTCTAATGCACGTCGCGTTGGCGAAAAAAAAAAGAAAAAAAATCGTCGGAGAAAATATACATTCCGCACGTGCACTGTCTGCCGCGCCGTGTTTAGTTTGCAAATCGTGAATTTTATTATCGGTTGAGTCACCAACGTCTCTCTCTCTCCCTCTCTCTCCCTCCCCTCTCTCTCTCTTTCTCTCTATGTCCGAGGACACGGTATATACACGGTGATGGACAAAGTGGCGGCGTTACCTAAAATACCGTCGCGTGACAACGCTGGGAGATTTAATCTGGCGCAGCGCGCAGCAGCCAAGGAGATAAATATAATGACACACACAGTTGACAGACAGAGAGACCTAATAATAGTTAAATATTGAAATGGTTTATAGAAAGCAGTTGGCGACAGCAAAAAAATGGCTAAATGGCATCCGCCATTTTGGATCCTTTATTTCGAATTCATCTTATTTATTAGATTTCTGTTTAACAATATTAGGAACCTTCGCATACTAAGTTTCACATGAAATAATCCACTCGTATTGAAAATCATGTATTACAGAGAGGGTGAAATATAGGATTTTAATTCGAAAAATGACGATGTTCCCCGCATTTTCAATGAAAACTAATAGCACTATCGTGTTCAGCAGGTCGAAATCTATAAGATTCACTATGTTTTACACTTTTCCGTTAGTGGGCTAAAAACGGCCTTTTCTGTACTATGTTCTTTGATTGGTTGTTTCCAGTATTACTATCGCCATTATGCGCGATGGTACACCTTGTATTCTTACATCATGAACGCAATCACCCACATCATGTCAATTTTATGAAAACTATTGTAATTCTTAATCTTTACATATTTTATAATTTTGCGTAATAAACTTGGCAATTTGATGATGTACCTTGGTGTTCACTGTATTAAATTCAGTTCGACTGCATGTCCTGATATCCAGACGCACATTATCATGTACAGAAATAACAGACATCATCAAATGAAATTTCTTCGTTATATATACTAATATATAACTGATTGTTTTATTAAGAGGGAACTCAAATTGTGGGTCGAAACGTATATAAATTTAAAAATTATTTTAAGACGAATTATATATCAAACATAAATATATCTCAAATATGTAACTCGTACATAATTTTAATTTTTTGACTCGTAACAGTTATGTCAAAAGTTATGTAAATTTACGGAGAATGCTCTCAAATTTGTCGTTCCATTTTACCTATAGTAGTAGTTACATAATAGTAATATGATTTAAATACGAAATGGCGACAGGGTTGATATATAACAAATTCTTACTTCTCTCAATTCTTTAAACAAATATAATCACTGTGAAAAAGTGACGTATAATTTATGAAATTAAGTTACATCATAGTGATGTAATTTTATAGGAAAGTACAATCTCATAATTTTAATGATATATAACTGTTATAGAGTTACAATATACATTCGTGTAGATGTAACCAAACATGTATAATTTACATCTTTTTCCATTATGGCTTTGTGCTGTAAATGTATTTTGTATCTGTTATGTTTCATTCATAGAATGGTACGTGGATGTAATTTAATTACATTTAATTTACATAATTATGTTATATGCTAAATATATAACGAAGACATATAACAAAATTATCATATTTATATTATAATATCTCATTTACCCCATAAAGCTGTCTTGTTGTTATAAAACAGAGACATCTGAATAACGACAAAAAAAGTATATAACAGTGCCAAGTCATGTTTGCTGAGGTAATAATTAATTAACGTTGCTTAATAATATCTTGATACATGACTTCAAAAGGCGTTATGTTTTTCTTTATGATTCATTATTTTAGTAAAATTAACAACATATTGAATAGAAGCAGTGGCGACCTGTAGAAAAATGATTAAAAATAATTCAAATTGGATATAATTCGACATTATGAATTTAACAGCGTTATTTTCACGTATCGGAAAGAGGAAAGACTCCTTACAACTATTTTAGACGAAATTGGGGAATCTCTTAATTTGGTTAATAGTACGAGAATGTATCGCTTGTTTCTTGATAAATATCGAATATGCGATACCAGTTATACACGAATGCGTCTAAATATACGCTGGTGGCGTCGTCTCGGAGATTTCCAGCTTAGAAGTTTCCAATGCTCCACAATCGACGGGATGTTGTTCGGTCAGCAGGCGTGTACTAATTAAAGTACCTTTAGAGCTATCGCTCTAGCCGCTCCGCTCAGGATCACGTATAACACGCGCCGTACATGGTGCGCTAAATGATCAGGGATAACGACCGTCGTCGGTAGATGTTCTCTTGTAAGAGAAAGACATTTCGCGTCGTGTTCCATTATTTCTGAACATCTGAATTAATTGCTTCTTGCCAGACAACTATTCTATATAAATATCTATTTTACATTGTAAATAAGAATCTAAATTTGATTTTGCTTTTGCTAAAAAAGGTTATAACTTTAATATCCTTGATTTACACGAGAAAGAGAAAAGAAATACGGTAGACTCAAAGAAAATGCTATATGAAAGTTGAATAGGATTTATTTTCTGTAGAATTGTTATCTAATTCATCGCAAATATCACGTATTATTCTTAACTCAATTTTTCATAATTGACTTTTCGAGTTTTCTTAGTTTCAATCATACAATTTTAAAATTGAAACAAAGATCAAAATGGAAAAAAATGTATATAAACATATTAGGTTGTTCAGAAAGTTCTGTGGTATAATGCTCAAAATTATACACAGAATATATTCGTTGCAAAATTTTCGACTATTTAACGTAAAAGTTTAAATTTTTGCACTTCACAAACACGTATTAATGCGTATACTTTAATCCTGGGAAAGGATTTTCGAATTCGTGAAAGAGAAAAAGAGTATTCGTTATACAAAAATTATACGTGTTTAGTCGGTAATACAGACGTCTTTAGGATCCCCTTAAGGGGATGCTGGAGCCACCTGTATTACCGATAAAGCTATTCCAAATTCGGTAGTAGTGACATCTTTCATTCATTTCTTATACTTATTATATATCGTTGTGTCTTGCTCAAACGCATTCATCTGTCATTATCTAACATACTGCAACGCCATCTCTTAAAAGATCGAACACCTACTGTTAGACTCAATTATTGCTTTGTTTACCATTCCGAGCTTTCGCTCAGCATTCATATACACGTCATTTGCAGATCGATATAAATCTTTTTTTTTTTTTTGAAGCTTTTAATCTTAGTTTCATAAACTCAGTGGGTGCTTTCCAATTGCTTAACACATCTTAACACAAACGTACCTCATTTATAGCCGCCGCAGTTAGTAACATGTAATTGTCACTAGAAAATACAAGCTTACACAGCCCTCGACTGAGTACAGATGTGTAGTGTTGTGTCGACCTTTGATTATATACACATGGACCAGTATTCAGAACGCGCTTTTATCGATAAAAGCGCACTTTTATCTCTGAAATTCTATAATATATGTGACGTAAAGTATAGTATGTAGCGTGCTAACATCGTTGTAAGCGCGTTCTGAATACGGGCCATGGACTGCAAGTCCCTCATTTTTGCTATAGGAAATGCATACTCTCGGGCTGCGTTTCACTTAACGCTTATAACGCTCGTGAAATCATTTCATCCTTGTCCTTTATCAAATGTTAAACAAGGACAAACGATATTCGCGAGCGTTGCGAGCGTTAAGTGGAACGCATCCTCGGTGTCGCCGAACTGAAGTTGGCTGAAGATTGTTAGGCTCCGCCCCGGACACTAAAGACCGGGAAGTTCAAATGCGAAAGTTGTCATGTTTTTTATAGTAAGACTTTTTCAAATAGGAAAAGTTTAAATTCATTAAATATTTGGTTGAGAATTGATAGGAAGCCGGAAAAAATCTGAAATGGATGGAAAGGGGACGTAGTATTGTTTTTGAGGTTATACTACCTGTTACGAGAATTTGTATGTTGAGAATAGGGATATAAAAAAATGAAAATAAATAAAAATAATAATTTAAGCAATAAATATATGAGAAAAGTATTTAATGAAAGGTAATAATAAATAATTTTTCGTGATTATCTTTGAAAGCAGTAACTTTTAATATTATTTTCAATGCGTTATTGATCGTTGCACACCATAAACGTGCATATATTATAGTCAAATCTCCCCACTCCCGCAGAAAATTAGTGTCCGGGGCGGAGCCTAATTTTCCAGCTTGGCGACACGTCTGAAGTTGGCTACTGGCAGTCCATGTGTATATAGTCGAAGGTGTCGACGATAATGGACAATTGGAATGCAACTTGTATCGCCGTATGCACGAAAGTGTCTAGAGATATTGCAATTGGAAAGCACCCAGTATTGTTTGTGCATGTCATGCGCTGAGTGGTGCACTATCTTGTAGTTTATACGAGGTATAAAACTTTTGTATTAAGGAAACATTTACGTCAATTGACAGCTCTACGAGTTGAAAAAATGTAAGTTTTTAACTTTTTTTCCGATTTTAGTAAAAAAATCTATTGCAGCATTCCCAAATTTTGCGTCTACTTTAATCCTGCAAAAAGATTTTTTATTCCGTTCAGTAAATTCGGAGATTTATGTCGATCTGCGAAATGCCGATAATTGGCCACTCCAGCATCCTTAAGAACCTATTTTTTAAATTCCGGTACGATGATTTTTAACATTTATAAGCAATCAAAGTCAGGGTGCTCCTTTTTACTTAATTCGCGAATAACTCAAGAACAAAAAATCGTAGGAACATTTTTGAAAAACGATTATGTACGGAAAACTTTAAATTTTCACGTCAGATAGTCACAAATTTTGCAACGAATATACTCTGTATATAATTTTGAGCTAACGAAATATCGCGGAACTTTTTGAACAATCTAATATATCAATTTTGCATGGCTGAACGACCGCACCTTCGGCAAACAGCTCGCGTTTCAGAGTGAAAGTTCTATAAAAGCTGCCTTATATCCTTCTCTGCCCTTCTTTCGTATCGCCACTTTGCGAACCTTCCACTATCGAGGACTTTATCGATAGGTCAGGTTATTCACCGAAACTTCAGGTTCGACCAGGAAACGCGAATAACTTTTCCGTTGTCCTTTCCTGTCACCCTTTCCCGTCACACAATCGGATGGGATACACGTAAGAGGAACACTACGCTCATGAACTTATATGGTCAGCTGCGGTAACATGAATGACGAGTGAATTTCACATCGATAGCATGGGATTGGAGATGTAAGAGGATGATGCAAAGAAAGAATCGAAAGGGAAAGAAAAGCTAGCTTGCATCTTATATCGCTTTGATATCGGTCTTGCTTGACTTTCTTCTCGCACTATTCTCGTCCACCAGAACGCTTCATTCGCAACATATCGTGCGATCAATCTTTAGGAGATATCGAGAGAGCGGTCCGCTGCATTTCAAAAGGGAAGGAGGAATGACGGAAGAGAGCTAAACCTTCGAGAAAAGCAGTATTGATTGACAGGATAGTTTCAATTTCTCGAGAATATACATAGGTATATACCGCACATAATAATCACATTCCAAGAAAAAAGTATTTGATATATTTGTGATTATAATTGCGTGACAAAATAATTATGACTAGGGCAGGGGTAAAATTTTGCCCAGCTCAGTTAAATATACCCAGTTAAAATCGGTTTTAACCATAGTAAAAAAACTTATAAACAGGTTTTAGTTTACTATTCACTATTATTAAAAAGATTAAGAAAACATGAATAAAGGTAATATGATTGTAAATCATAAAACAATAGTTGTTAATTGCTTATGAACTTATGTTTAATATTTTTCAATACAAAAATGTGATAATTTCATAGGATTATATATTTAGAGTAAAATAAAAATAAAGTTCAATTAACAAAATGAAATAGCACCTAGAATATTTTGACTACACTTAAACATAAATTATACAATGTATGCAATTGATCAACTCTTATAACTTAATAAGTTATAATTAATAATACAAAAGGAATTGAATTTTAATTTAAATTTGAAATTGAATTGAAAAATTATAACAATAGGATATTGTAATGTGTTTTGTTATAAATGGAATCAATAAACCATTTTTAATTTTTCTCATCTACTTCTGACTTCAAGTCAATAATTTCTAGTTTGCCAAATTAGCTAAATAAATTCAAAGTTATTTGAATGAAATATATTTATGTTAATTGTTAAAAATTAAATTAAAATATGTAAAATATCTAGCTCGAAATTGCTAAGCAAAAATTAGTAGTTAGAAAGGTAAAAAAACAAGCAACATTTATTGGATCTTTAAAAATAAACTAGTTTATTACAACATACATTAGGAATTAAACTAGTTTTTTATCTATAAATTAACTGGAAATGTTTCGACTGTACTAAATCTTCTTTAGACAAATTATTTACAAAAAATAATTAAACATTGGAAAGAAAGATAAAATATATAAAAAACATGAAGTTATATCACACAATAGTAACAATAAAAAACAAGCCCGTTCAAGCCAACATCTGTTTTTCGGATGCACAATTTATTTACGTGTGAATTAAACAAATCATACCAATTAAATAATATACGTTTCGATCATTACATTTTTGGTCCTTATCAATATCAAATTTAAAACGTTAGCCTAATATTCATGACTTCCAATATCATGTTCCATGACAATCCTGTCCATTCTTCTTTATCCAACTACCAGATTAGCTATATAATAGCGTTTTAAATTTGATATTGATAAGGACCAAAAATGTAATGGTCGAAACGTATATTATTTAATTGATATGATTTGTTTAATTCACACGTAAATAAATTGTGCATCCGAAAAACAGATGTTGACTTGAACAAGCTTGTTTTTTATTGTTACTATTGATTGATTCTTTTGAGCCTTATTAATATTGTTATTATTAATAATATTACTGATAATAATATTATTATTATTAATTACAATAGTAACCTTTACAGAAATCTAATACTCATTATTTGGAATATAAAAATACAGAACAATGCTTGTAATACTTAAAATAAGTAATTACTGTTTTTCATTATTAAATTGACCAATATTAGATTTCTGTAAGAATATAACTATAGATAAAAATGGAGCTTCTAACCATAATCATTTTATCATGAAATTATAGTCACAAATATCAAACACTTTTCTGTTAGAGTAGAATTACGTGGACTTTCAGTTTAAATTTCTGCACGCGTGCATATATTTTAAATTTAATTATTAGTTTCTAACGTATAATTAATTGAAAATAATAATCTTTTTCGATTGTATAATATTTTTACAAATATAAATTACTATGTGAAAAACGTAACGCGCACTCGCATAATTAAAGTATTTACTGTGCGCGTGGTTTATTAAGCTTTTTCGTTCTTTGGGTATGACCGAACTGCAAGAAATGGCTCCATGTGTTACCCGAACGTCCCGGTATTATGAAAATGCACGGCTGGGGTGCCATGCCCGATCATAACTTTATCAATAAATACACCTCGCATTTTTAGCCGCGTATTTGGACTACGGTAAATCGATCTCCATGCAGCGCATCGATTTGCTCTATACGAAATCTCACTGGAGGAAGCTTCAAATTCAGCGCATTTCTTTCGTATTATAAGACCTTGCAGGAAGATATCTGAAGTATTGCTCTCAGACGAATATATTTGGAGACAGTAATCGAGAAAAATAAATTGTTTGTATGCCAGTAAAATCGCTTATATCGCTTAGATTTTTTCTTAGACGTTGAATGTATGTATATTATGCAGATTTTTACGGAAATTAATGAAATCTGTTAAACTCATAAAATAATTTTATTCAGAAGTTAATTATATCCAATTATTTTTTAAAATTTGTATATATATGAATTAAATATAAGTATTTAATTTTTAATATAAAACATAAAATAATATCAGATATTTCAAAAGATGACCTGATTTTCAAAAATTCACCATTTGTTCTCGCTATCTTACCGATCTTGGCACAGATGACGGGAATAAATTTTCTGCAAAAGCCGTAATCGACACATGGATGCTAGCGTTAAATCACGAAGATGGATTTTTGGTACTGTCGGTGCTCGCTCGAAAAGTTACCTGTAGGAACTAGACTCTACGAGCGCGCGTAGGAGCGCAATTCCCACCACATCGGGGAGTTTTCCCCGCGGAAACTGAATTTCTATAGCGCGGAAAACTTTTGTCTGTGTGACTT
Organism: Trachymyrmex cornetzi; assembly: GCF_001594075.2. Classification (NCBI taxonomy): domain Eukaryota; kingdom Metazoa; phylum Arthropoda; class Insecta; order Hymenoptera; family Formicidae; genus Trachymyrmex; species Trachymyrmex cornetzi. The sequence goes on along the minus strand of NW_017298663.1, from coordinate 1,175,700 downwards.
GTAAGAACGCCTCGCTCCGCGCGCATTTCGCAAGCGTCTATTTTATAAATTTCCGTACCGTGGAGTGACGATACAACTCTATCCAGATGTGAGTTTACCTGTGTGCGTCGACATGATGGAAAAGGAGGATACTTTGTCGTTTGATCCACAGTACGATATTCTATGTATTTCCGCTCTAAATAGCAGCGAAGAGAGGTTGGGGTCGGCGGAGGAGGAAGGGAGGGACGGGAGGCCAGAATATGTTGTACAGCGGCGAGAGATCGACCGCTGTGAAGCGCATTAATTGCCACCGATCTGACAGTGTTCTCCTACAGGGTTGCACAAAGCGTACTTAAGAGAGCAACCCAGTTCGCTTCCAATTCGAACAATGTCGCCAGAGGGGATTGACCTCGTTTTCTTAGCGTTTTATGTCTCCCGTCGTTGCGCGCGTCGCGGCTTTCTTTTTCACAAATATCGTTTCGCGATTCGCTTCTGCATTATATTAATTTGAATACCTTGAAAAACAGTTTCTATTTCCCCATTTAGAAAAATTCTCTGTTACGCGAAGAGATCGTATTTACATCTTATTATTGAAATTGAAGTTGTAATATTTTACGAGAACATAAATGTTACGAAATCAATGATCTTAAAATACACATATATGTATAGCGACATCCCTGTCAGAAATTTAATCAAATTTTTGATTGATTATTGGACAATTATACATATCGACTTTTGTCTAATAATGGAACAGAAAACTGTTTAGGATATCAATCAAAAAGTAACATTTTTTGCACAACTACTACACAGAAAATGAGTTACATCAGTAAAAGAGAAATCCCCTGAAAATTCCAAGTTTTCTGGGTTTTTCCAGATAGTAAATACTCTGTATAGATGATATATCCAAATAATCAAAGGATTGCAAATAGTCAAGTAAAGTTAAATCAAATCAATAGTAATTCGATAATCGATTATCTGATTCGAGCGAAGGTATATCGTCGAACTTTATCGCGCATACAAATAGTCGTAAAAGTTAAGAGTTGCATCAAACAACAGTGCGATATTTTGACAAAGACATTTCTCGACCCGCCTATCATTCGAGCGGTAGAATCAATCACCGAATAATGTCTGCACTTTCATACATGCCTTCAGTCTTCGTAGAATAATAGCGTAGTGAATGCGAGACGTAAGTATTGCTGATGACATCATAAACGTCTGGCGTTGTTAGGTTTCTTGCCAACAAAGCAGTAATCTATATTGTCGCTGTGTGGATTTCCTTTATTATCGTTTTAATAAATAGATACATTTCTCTACCGGTCTGTAGACGCTAAATCTCAGGAATAGATGTGGCAATATAGACGTGATAACAACTGGCTTTAGGTTAATATCGTTTAGAGGGACGCATTGCACGCGCGGAGCTAACCGATAACGAGCAATCTTAGCCTCCGGACAGATTGGTCCGGAGGAAGCTGCCATTTACACACCGCGACCGAGAGGGTCGGTCGTTCATGCCTTGGTCAGATAACATAAATGCCCGAAGGGATCAGCACGAAAGACACTGGCTGACCGATAAATTCAGCCAAATGTGCCGGCTAAGTCACGTATTTATTTGCGCCAACACTTTTTTCGAGACCCTGAGGCACATGTGAGCACGTGCACAAACGCGCGAACATATATACAACAGAACATTCCCTGAATGGAACTTCTCGAAAAAGATGAATACGTGGCCAATAAACCTGGATATACTGCATCATAGAGAATAATAAGTAGAAAGAAATAATTGAAAAAAAACTATAGAGACTTTGTAAGTAAAAGACTTACTGTCAGTAAAAACGGTTATATATGAAAGACTTTTTTTATTCTTGAAAGTTTTTTATTTAGATACATACTTTCTTCTAATGATTGGCATTATTTCTTTATCTGTTACTGATAGCGAATTTGGATGCACTCAAAGCGCACTGGTGCACATTAAAACTGTCGTACACAAGTTAACGTAAATATATGTTTGTAACTAAACATAAAAACCGGTGAAATACTCAATACAATTTATTGTGCTGTTAGATAAAATATGTATTTTATAATTCGAAATATTTGCATTTCACTTTTACACTTAAATTAAATTAGTGTACAACGTCTTTAATATGCACCAGCGCGCGCTAGTGCGTTCAACTGAATTCGCTATGAGTAACCGTTATTTAGAAATAACTTTAGTAATCGTTATCAAATTTGAAAAATAACATAATCGGACTTGAACGGTTATTTTCAATTTTTTAATTTTATAAGTGAATAAAAGATAAATAATAAGGTTTAAGATCTTACTATTTATCTTTCTTGCCAGTAGAAGCACTGTCGCTGTATTAGGCTAATATTAGATGCGTCCGTTTTTTATCGTACGACAAATTTTTCAAGCCTGTTGATTGGCTATGGACAAAGAGATCCGAGATCCTCTCTGTCTTGCAGCTAATTAACATATTTGAAACAAATATACTTGACAAAAAACGGACGCATGTAATATTGGTAAAGTTAAATAAAAAAGTGTAAACGCATAATTCGTATATTTGTGGCTTGCTTCTATATGAAATCAGCTAAAAACGAATTCTATGAATGCGAAAATAAAATTCTTACGATTTTCTATTGCAAATTGTGTAATTTAAATAATAGTGACTAT
>NW_017298663.1:1163424-1172905 GCF_001594075.2 Trachymyrmex cornetzi | reverse complement strand
TTTTATATATATATATATATATATATATATGTGTACGTCGTTTTAAATGCTTGTAGTTTCCTAAATCAGTTTTTTTATTTATATTATTTTTTTCTTAGTTTTTTCATAATACCCGATTTTAAATATAAAATCGGGGTGCAGCGTAAACCGGCATACATGGTCTGTAAAACAAATCATAAGCTAATTTAATCTTTGTAATATTGCTTTAGTGTTAAATAACTCTATCGAAGCTGAAGACAATGGTACATGTATGGGAAAGCCCTTGAAAACTATCGCGTTACATATTTGCATCTTGCAAAACAGCATAAAGTAAATACGCCAATAATTCAACAAAAATGTTTTATATCGAAGTGAAAAGATTCTGGAACATCTTATATACATTCAGTTGTAGGCATTTTATACAGATACTTTCTGTAAAAGAAAAAGAATAGAAATATGTGGCATTATTGCCTACTGTGTCAGTTTTGGAGCCCATTTTGTCAGACGCTCATTTTTGCTTATCTTACGAAAAAATTAATTATGGCAAAATTACAAACAATATTATAAAAACTGATTATATTATTTGATAGAAGACACTTTTTAGTTTGTATTTATGTATTTAAAGTTTTATTTTTACCTTTTGTTTAAGAAAATTATTTAAAAATAAAGTGGTATATTGGTATCGGCGACATTTCCCTGCATATATACATGTTGTTTTAACTGACTTCTGATCGTTTTAACTGACGCGGTTGAGATTCGATTATAAGAATATATATGTACATATGGATCGTTATCTTAATGAAGAGCGATGCGGAATTTCAAAATACAAATGGTACGTGGAGGGACGCAGCGCCGCGTTAAGATCCGTGGCGAGGCTGCATCTAGCGAACGAGAAAACTGCGGATGAGACAACGTTGCCGGCGAAAATAGCAAAATGGTAAATAGGACGTCGTTATTTAATTTGCACAGCGAACGTTTGCGTAATATTATGCGAGATAATGTTCGAAGGGAGGAAAGAATGATGGTCTTCCAGCATTATGACAATATTTAAATACAAAACACGATCGTCTCGTTTGTCAAAAAAACTTTTTTTTGTAAAGTACTATACGACGAAATCAAAGCTGCCAAGAATATATTTTTCCATAGTAGTTATTAATTTCTGCGTTTTTCAGAACGCGATGTTGTATACATATATCTGAGCACCTGATGATCTCGACGGCGCGGCGTATCGCGCGTTTCGGGGGAAAGGAAATATATACAGTCTTTCGCATCGCGACATGTTCTACAACGGGACAACGTATAGGAAGAAGTTGACGGTGGAGTATAAATATTACCATAATACGATAAAGGCATCCGCGTTCTCTATTCCGCGAGCAAAAATGTGTATTCCAAGAATTTAATATTTCAGGAGAAATTATACTTTTAGATGAGAATAGAGGATCGGAGGTCGCACGAATCAGAAATGCAAATTCATTTTAAGCGATACTCCTTGGCGAAAATGTAAATTGATTTCGTGCCACTGCAGGTCTTAGTTCGAAGTATATCGATCCCGCTCTTTAATCTTTATTGCTCCTGTACGGACTGTAACTACACTTAGAATAATTTTATTACCATCTTCCTGTCAACACGATGTCGCCGACGAAACCAATTTCGTCGACGTTAAAACGTCGCCGTCTCATGTAAATTTTGTCGCGCACGCTTTATTAGAGATACCCTTCAAAAGTCCAAGTAAGAGAAAGGAATTCGAATTGCATTGAAAACGTTCTGTTTCCACAACGTAGAAATTGAAGAAGCTGTATATAAAGGCAATACATGGAAAGAACAGTACTGAAGTATCTAAAAATTTAGCTAGATATAGATCTGAAAACAATTTTGTCGGGTCATCAAACTAATCATGTAGAACATTCAAGCAACATAACAATTAAACATAACAATTAAAGCATTAATAACAATAGACAAAGGGGCAGGAAAAATCGTAGTCTCTTTAAATCTTAAAGAAACTAATTTCAAAAAATTACGAACTATGCTCAATGAGTATTAATAAGAAATTAATTTTGAAAAAAAAGAAAGAATTGGAAGTGAAAGTTATACACGGAGAGAATTTTCTTTTAAAATTTACCCTGAAAATATGGTAGTGTGGTACGATAAAATATTTTAACGATTTTTGCCATTCAATTCAGTAAAATTAATCAAACTTATTTTATACTTTATTGTAGTTGTATTAATAAATAAGAGAAATTTACATCAAAATTCTTCGAAATACAATGTTGTCCCACGACTATCATATTTTTAGTAAATTCTAAGAAAAAATGTTCTCCGTGTAGAAAGATTTTCTGAGAGAATTCTGAGAGAACTCAACAGCTACACTCTAAATCTGTAGCAATGGAAATTTTACTGCTAACAAAAGTGAGTTGTAAATATCTCATAAACTGTTGCGTTTTAACATGATTTACATATGTATACTATTCTGGATTAATCGAAGGGGTACATTATTATTACAATTTATTAAAACTTATATGTTATTTAGAATGCCCTCCGTCCCTTATTGATGCCTAGGGCTACCGAGCGGCCGAGATTGCCGAGAAAGCATTTTTGGTCGCTTGAAACAAGCGACTAGTATGAGAAGGAGCTCGCTGTCTCGTTCATTCTCGGCGCGCTACAGGCGAGCACACGGACATGGTCTCGTGCTTGTATGTGTGTTACAGCGCCGCATACGATAAATGGCCGAACTTATAGGCGTGGAAAAGTAACGTTTTGACGACGAAATTTATGTTGCATTTCGTTATTATTTGCTTAATTGTGAAAATATGACTTGTCTCGTACTTATCAAAGTCGTAATTATCGATAAAAACTAAAATTATCTTAGAATAATAATCACATTACAGTTTTACAACAATAACGCAGCAAATTATGAAACTGTTATATGGCTATTATAACATCTTAAGTTACATGTTATATTTATATTATATAGCTGCAATGATTCGTGAGCGGGAAATTACAACTAACATGGACGTAGAACTTTATGCACACGTTATCTGTTACATTCTGTTATATGGAAGCAATATAATTGTTATATATTTGTGTTTACTGGGTTCCCTGAAAATTGTTTTTGCGTGGATATAAAAAACATATGTAATAATTGATTTTAATTCATTTATTTGTAAGCTTCATAATTTGCACATAAATACATATATATTTATAAATATCATTACTGAATATTCGAAATATTTAATCGTAATATTCATTAATTATACTTTTATGGTAATTGTTGAGTTTAGTCTCTTTGCTTCTGATGTTGATAAAATTAGGTTCATTCGACGCATTTTTGCATGAAATGAATAAATCTAGCAGAAAAATATGTCGCTCTGTTCCACGAATTGAAGTATTAATTGTTGAAGTTGACAGATATTTAGGTGAGGATATCTGTCACATCGATGGCATTGAGGGTTACACAAATTCTCTGTTTTAAAAACACAAATTCCCTGCTTTAAAATACAAGTTGTTTTTTTTATATAATTTTTGTATTTACAGTAGAGAATTTATTTTTAAAGCAAAGAATTTGTGTTTTTAAAACAGACAAATACCCCTAATAAAACAAATTCTCTGCTGTAAAAACGAAAATTATATAGAAAATAATTGTATATGTTTCCTGATAGCAAAACGTTAGCCAATTTGCGGGCCAAATTGGCAGCAAATTCTCGATCAGATTTTGATTACAAAACTATAACCATCTCTGTGTCTGCCTTTGGCTATGGATTTGTCGATGAAGCCTGCTGACAAACTATGCCAGAAAATTAGTGGCAGAAATCGAGCAGAGTTTGCTTCAAGTTCTACTCTCAATCTACTCTCAATCTACCGTCAAGCTATGCAGGACTTTGTTCATTTTCTGCTACCAATCTGCTGGCAAAGCATGTCTAGCAAGTTTTGTCATATTTCTGACAGCAATTTGCTGATAATGTCAGATAATACAAATTCTGGCTATAATTTATTGCCTTTCTGCAATCAAAAATTGGTAGCAAGCCCTGCTCAAAATCTGTTCCGCAGGCTTTGCTACCAGGGATTTTAAAACAGAGAATTTGTATTTTCTAAAGCAGAAAATTTGTGTTTTTAAAGCAGAGAATTTATTTTTAAAGCAAAGAATTTGTATAATATTGGAGTAGATAATACTTATTATAGCCTTACATGTTCTCATGTCTATCTCTATGCCATCAATGTGACAAATTTCGTAATCTGAATAGTCTTCACTGTAACGATTAATATCTCGGTCCATTACGTACGGGACAGAGCGATACTTTATTTGCCAAACTCGTTTATTTTATGCAAAAATGCGTCGAATGAACTTAATCAACATCGAAGGTTAAAGCTAAACTCAACATTTACCTTTTCATTATTTAATTATCCTTTTCATTATTTTTTATGTTTTTTCGTTATTATTATTTTTCTTGTACCAAACAGTAATTTTACAAAAGAAGAACATATAGAAATATTTCGTATATAATTATATGTATATGTTTATATATATTTATATATGACGTTCTTATATGAAAAATGTTTTATCGCAAAACTTGTTAAAAAACTCAATTTTTCATCTTTAATTATCGTTCCAGCTCCTCTTATAGTGATCACAACGATTACTATTCAAGTCCGTCATAATTGGAACGCTCCTGATATTGTTGGTATAAAGGCACCGTTATTACCTACACCGCGCAGTCGTTACCACTGAACAGCACCATGCCCCTGCAAAATCTGCTATGCAACTCGTCATACTGCCTAGTAGGTATCCGTAACATCCTGTACATAAGCATGTGCGCATGAGCGGGATTCTTACGCGCGCGCATCTCCGCGATCTATCCACACTGCTTGACATACGCTCACGCGCACGGAATTGAGTCCAATCCTTCCCAATTGAACGATTCAACTTTCCTCTTTTTTTCGTATAGCTTTTTCTTTCAATTTTTTTACATTAATGGGCTTTTTCAAAGCTTTTGTCAAAATAGCCGCTTACAGTTCAAATCGTTGATCTTGCTTTAGTTGGCCGGATCAATGATCGGTCTTGCCTTAATTGGCCGGATCAGTCCCTATCTTGCCTTAATCGGCCGGATTAGTGATCGTTCTTGCCTTATAACTTAACAAGTAGTTAACGAAAAGTAACTTTATTATAGTGTTTTGGAAAGCTTTCGTGGTAAGCTAAAAGAATATGTAATAAAAAATAGGAGTTTCTATTTAAAAAGACATTAATGACCTTGACCTGATTTTGGCAATCAGCAGATAATGTTATTAAAAATAATGAGTTAAGTTATCTTTTTGATTAAAAAAAAAAACGTTTATTTTAACGTTTAAAGAAATACGTTTTTTAATGTTAAAATTATTTAAACAAAATTAGAAAAAATAGCAATGTAGAACCTTTTTTAAATTAATTTTTTTTATCAACGGTGCCTACTAGCTTAGACCACTAATTTTATTAATATAAATTCTAATTTTTAATTATAATATATTTTAATCTTTTTCACTTACCGGCTGGGTTTTGAATATGACCTCAGGGTTATGAGTCTCGTACTTTATCTATTACGCCACTTGTAATAACTGTCGATACATACTTCTTATTGTCCATATATGGTACACTTAATGTAATTATATTGTGTTGTTAACTTATCTGTCGCGATTATTTTATTATTCCGACACATTTTTTATTAATTTGAGTTTTAAAAAATAATGACATTTTTTACATATTTATAATAAACGTCAGATAAACGTTAAATAAACGTTAAAAAACATTTAATAAATATTAAATAAATATTTTTTAAACCATTATTTCAAATAAATAATTAATGTGAAATGAACATTTACTAAACGTCAAATTAACGTGAAATGAATGTTTCTTATCACCACATTTTAAATGAATAAATAATGTAAAATAAACATTTTATAAACGTTAAAAAAACGTTCAAAAAATGTTTTTCAAACCATTATTTCAAATAAATAATGAATGTAAAATAAACATTTAATAAACGTTAAGTAAACGTTAAATTAATGAATTTTGAAAACGAATCGTGAAAAATATAAAACTAATGAGAAATAAACGTTTAAAAAACATTTAAAAAACATTGTTTGCTAATTGGGGAAAGGACGTTATATGGATCAATTGTAGATATTTTAAAGAACTCCATTAGAAGTTTAAAAAACGTTATACGATTCAAAAGTAAATGTTTTATAAAGCTCTAATAGATGTTTAAAAGACAGTATATAGATTAAATGTAACGTTTTTTAAACTTTTAATGGAGCTCTTTAAAACATCTACAATTGATCTATAAAACGTCTTTTTAACGTCTGTTGAAGCTTTATAATTCATCTATAATTGATTTACATTATGTCTGGCTATTATATCAATTCTAGAAATTTAAGTAGTTTCTATATGTATATATTGAAATATGATGTATACATATATATAGTATTTTAACTTTTTTGTAGAATGTTTGTGAAGTCAGTTGAAAATATTTATTTAGTAATAAAATGTAAATATTCGTCTATCTAATGGACGTCCATCGTGGATTTTTAGTGGATTATATATCGTAAATATCTAATGAACATCTATTGTAGATCTCTAGTGGACATCTCTATGTGACTTCTATCGTAGAAATAAATGTCGCATGGAGTTATAGAGGTCATGTGGATGTCTAATGGATAATGTGTTCTGTGTGGGTTTCTGTTTTGGAACAGATAATTTATTTTTAAAGCACTGAATTTATATTTTTAGAGCAGTGAATTTATATTTTAGAACAGATAATTTGTTTTTAGAACATGTTACAACTTTCCCTGGCTCTGTTTCATTTTGCTCCAAATCAGAGCAAGATGTACTAATTTGGATTTTGTTATTTTACTCATAAACAGCCTAAAATTATACCTTTTTGAAAATAATACCATAAAGCTACATAGAGAGAGAGAGAGAGAGAGAGAGAGAGAGAGAGAGAGAGAGAGTTGTTACGTCATGTGCATTAAAAGAAATAAACATATATATTATAAATAAAGAAATATATGTATATTTCTAAAATTGTTACAACTGTCCCCAGTCTCCCCTAAGTTTAATATTTCAATCACTATTATTAAGGAAGGATCTTGGTTTAAGATCACTTTACAAAACGCCGATTAGCTTAATCGGCCAATTAGTCCATTGGAATTGGCCAATCGCATTTGTCATTTCGTTTGACGGTAGATGCGATTGACCAATTCCAATGGACTATATATATATATATATATCTTTTATACATATTTAATAGTTAAGTACAAATTTTTTTAAAAGTTGTATTAATATTTGCTCGTGAATTATACGCCGTATCGCACGAGACGTTTCATGTGACCATAATTTGCTGTTGACATTACAGAATATTGTAGAGACCATTCAAACAATCTAAAACAAAAATCTTGTAGCGAAGATATTCTCCCGAGAGCGTATGCTTTACCGAAAATACATAAATTGAATTGCCCATTCAGATTAATAATATCGTCTACAGATAGTTCTCTTTATGCCTTGGCAACTTTCATACGTGATGTCATCTCAAAAAATGTACCTAAATAGGTTTACAATATTGATAACAGTTTTCAATTAGTAAAAAGACTTAAGGGGACACGGTTTGAAATTGAACATGTCTTAATTTCTTTGGATGTTGTGTCCTTGTTTACCAATATCTCTATTGATTTGGCTATTGAGAGTATTGATAAGAGGTCGAATTTTTTGAGGGATAAAGATTTGGTTAAGTGGCAAGGCCAGCTAGGCAAATGTTAGACGCGCCCCACTTAATCAAATTTTAATGAAACAATTCTGGAATAATGCGATATTTATGCGCTACACATATCCGCAAAAAAACTATTATACGGAGAGAATTTTTTCTTAGAATTTACCCTGAAAATATGACAGTCGTGGGACAACATTGTATTCGTAGAGCATAAATAGCGCATAAATCCTGTGTATTTAATTTTCCTAATCGGTTGTTTTTAACGGGTGAGTGGGCTGATTGACTGCATACTCATTTCCCCCCAAAAAAATTTTTTTTTAACTAAACGGTATGAGCCCAAAAATTGTTCTTCACGGATATAGATAGCACATAAATAGCGCATAAATCCTGTGTATTTAATTTTCCAAATCGGTTGGTTTTAACGGGTGGGTTTTCGGAACGAGCGATCCCTAAATCCCCCGCATACGAAGCCACATCGAAATCGGTGTACTCCAACATCTCTTTGAAAAGAGGCTTCAAAAAATCGTGACACGCCAATTTTAATATAGGATCATAATTAGAACTTTAGTGAATCTGAAAGAAAATATACCATTCATCACAGAAATAAGAAAAAATCCATTTTACCCCCCTCCCCCTTCGCGATTTACTCTCTTTTAAACCTAAATTTTTAGATAATAATTTAGTAAAATGTGTTCTTTCCATGTGGGCATAAATTTTTATTAATTCACCTTGCGTCACGCAATATTTTCTGCTATTAGAAGTTGCCAAATTTTACATTTAAAATTCTGAACTTCCTCACTTTACTACAAGATTTTAATAGTGACGTAAATTTAGTCCGACTAGGTTAAATTAAACTGGCGCTTATTTAACTCAAAGAAGAAGTATTAGCTCTTTCGAGTTTTAGCGAGGTCACGACTCCCTTTTGCTTTGGTGGACCTTCGATAAGATTCGACGTCGGGAATGGTATCAATGGATACCCGAAGTCTGGTTGAGTGAAAGAAATAGAGAAGTGAAATTTCCATTTTAAGACATCCACTGAATTCAAATGATGGGACGCCATTACTTAAACGAATTTCGATAATGATTTTCTCCAAATTTTATGCCTGGATTGCGATAAGGATGGTACCGCCCCCTTCTTCGACATTGAATTCTTTCGGAAAACAAATTGACTCTGTCGACGAATAGAATCGTTAATCGACGGTGTCAATGATTTTTTGTCGATCCGATGATATTTGTGTCGTCAGATTTATTGTTACGAAATAGAAGATAGAAAGAATATATATATTAGTCTCTCATTGAAGGGATTTTATGGAGAAACAGGAGAGTCTGGGACAATCGTTGTCGGTGACAGTGGCGAAAAAATAAGGCAGAGGAACGAACGCGAAAGGCGATCGCTATAAAGCGTCAATGACAAATGCGCCGTCTTATCTATTGCATTAGCTGGGTCGTACATCAAGCAGAACGGTTCCCGATAGGAAGAAATTCCTATATTCGCGCGCGTATATCTACGGCGACGAGGATGGGTCTCGCTGACTGGAAAGTGCAAAATGTGTGCTTCGCGCGTAGAGAAAGAGAGAGAGGAAGATAAGGAAGTGTACGTACAGTATGTACGGGAAAATGACTCCCTATACATTCCGTCTTATTGCAGTCTACGTATAATAAAATTGAAGTATATGGCGTGTGCGCACCGTCTCGTTCATACGCGCTTTACAACTAGACAGTAAAGCTTGGCACGGTGCGTATATTGTTGATATATATATATATATATATAT
>NW_017298663.1:1120500-1162885 GCF_001594075.2 Trachymyrmex cornetzi | reverse complement strand
AAACGCTTTATCTCTCTCTCTCTCTCTCTCTCTCTCTCTCTATATATATATATATATATAGTTAAAAATATATATATGTATAGTTAAAGAAAATATATAGAATAAAATTTTTCGATTTTCTGCTTAATTTTCAGGAAAATCGGATTTGAAAATCCGTTGCGTACGTACGCTGTTACGGCTAAGCTTAACGGTTTGTCGAGCAATTAATCATGCAACTAATCACACATTCGAGCAATTAAAAAACCAAAATACGTTGCCGAAGGTTCAGCCATATCGATAATTAGGCAGGCACAATCCATTATGTATCCAACAACGAGGACAACAGTTCCAGCAATACTGTAATTGATAAAATAAAATTTTGTTCACTAAAAATTTTCTTTATGTTTTTTCTTGAACTTAATAGCTTTTAGATTCTGTGTAAACATTATTTATAAACACTATGCATGTTTTACATTGCTCGACAAACCGTAGCTTAGCTGTAACAGCATACATACGTAGCGGATTTTCAAACTAGATTTTCTTGAAAAACTAATCAGAAAATCGAAAAATTTTATTCTACATATTTCTTTTACTTTTTTATAAGGAAACATGTGTCCAATTTTACATGTTATTCGACCGGACACTGTATACATATATACCGTATATACATATGTACATATATAAAATACATTATTTTTATGGAATTAGTATAGAATTAATTACCAAAACCGTAAAGTTAGATAATAATTAAATAGTAACATTTTGTGTGCCACTCTGTATTTTCTAAAAAAGAAGCGAACTATATTTTTGATATCTGGGAATAGACTCTAATATCTCTTAATAATTTTTCCAAGTTTGATGAGAATAATGCTTGAAAGCGGATATCTAGACTGCTTTTGATAAACTAAGAATAAATTACCACAATTAACTTTACTGCTATGAATACTCAAAAAGGGTTAATATAATAGGAACCAGTGTGTACCAAACGCTTCTTTTATAATGGCGCAACCGACGATCTTTCTCGGCATTAAAATGACGTTACAACGAAGAAGGGGAGGCGGCGAACTCGTAAATTCTCGAAGCTGGTCATTCCGCTCATCGTTTTCAACTCGCGCTTCCTGCCATTAGAGCAACAAATGAATTCCAACACGCGGCTGCGATGACGGCGACGGAGGTTCGTTTATCAAGGACAGATGTGGAACACCCCTCCGGAAACATTCCTTGGTGATTTTACAGAATGAATATTCATTCGTTCTGAGTCTCGAAGAGAGACTGTATCGGCTTCTCCCCTATGCTTAGAATCAATTAGAATGATACATGATTCGCGTGCGATGGCCCCATTATGAATCGTTGCTTCAGCGATTGTCGGAAGACAACTGCGAATTATAAATTTATCGAGTTATCGTCGCTGAAGAGCGATTGCCCGCGAGCGTGCAACCCTTCACATTTTATATATGTATACGTATTCCAATCCTTCATTGTGTTATCTGTCGTGTCTTAACGATAAAACGTACACTTAAAAAAATAATGTTGGATCAACAACATTATTTTAATTAAAAATAGTCTTGATGATTTTTCTTTTTAACAATAGTATTAATAAAACAACATTTTTTTTAAACAAAAGCTTGACGTATTTATTTCATTAATGCTCGGGTTCACAAGTCGATTTGAAATCGATTGATTTTTAGGACCGTTTGATTTGACATGTCCTATTGATCTTCGAAAGAAGATCGATATTTTATCGATGCTGCGTTGATGAAATGTCGATCCTCTCGATGTAGCGTTGATAAAATGTCGATCTTTTTCGAAGATCAATAGAAAATATAGTCGATATCAAATCAAACGGTCCGAAAAATCAATCGATATTAACTTGATTTTGACTTATGAACCAGGGTGGTGTTATTATATGTATATATAAATTAACAAAATTATTTTTAATTAAAATAATACTGTTGATACATCTTTTTTTTTAGTGTGAGGCCTAAAAATCTTCGTTAACAGCCAGTTCAATTTTGATATATATAACTTGTAATACTAAATCCGCGATTACTGGTGATAGAGATGAGCCCATGGGCATTCCAAATTTTTGTCTGTAGATGATATTGTCAAAAGAAAAAAACGAAAAATTAAAAACTAATTGCAGGGAGATAAAAAATTCGTCTTTTGAAATATTACATATTTTTGAATATGTATTTGAGGTGATATTTTTTGCAATAAATTATTTTCAGAGAGAAGAGAGATTACTTTAAAGATGATTATTAACATCAAAATTATTAAATTGTTTGTCAATTTAATTTGTGATATTAAATGTACTGTATCTTCTGCAATCTTAAGAGTATATTTCAAGACTGATCAACAATCAGCGTAGTTTAATTAAATTGAAAATTGTAAAAAATTCACACAAAATATCATGAAACTCGCCTTGATCGAATCTGATTCTCTTCACTCATTTATGATGAATATTTCTTGATCCATTTTCACTTAATATGAATCACAAATATGTTACAATTTTGGCGAAATGCAAGAATATAAACACCCAAAAAAAAATAATTTTAATATTAGCAGAAACCGCTAAATTTTAGAGGATTTTATTCTTATATACGGCCTCAAGAGGAATCTTCTGAAATCGAGAGAAAAATATGCTAAGCACAATATTCTTACAGTTAGAGTACTTTCGTTTTGCATCTGCAGTAAAAATCTTGCTGTTCCTAATATAATTTACTCGTAAGAGGGCACTCCGCTTTCAGTAAATATATTCCTCTTCATACAATAAGAAAATTGTTAGAATAATTTCCAATACATTTTTGATGAATAGTCCAGTGCATTGGAAGAGGAATACTCTTTCTGTAAAAGTTTCTGCTTAGAATATGAGGTTACCGGAAATTTCACTTTACAATTAGATTATCTTTTTTTGAGTGAAGAAAGAAATAATTATATTATATTTTATTAAGATACATGGAAAGAAACGTGTACGAATACAGCAGCGTGCCTTAGAAACGCAATTTGATGGATATTTTGGACTAATGTTTGCTCGACAAATAAAATCTACTGTATGTCGAAACCCGTCGCGGTATATTCGCGGCTCTCGCTCTATTTTCCGCGCACTAGTTGAGATTTTTATTTTATTTCCCTCTTCCAAAAAATAAAAATCGAACTCCGCGAAGAGAGGTTCGCCCCTATACCAATTAGTTGCTGTCAAATAGAACCTTCACGCGCGCGAAAGGGAAAGGAGAATCGGGTTGTTCCCGCGTACAAAAATTATCATTACGTTCTAACATTTCCTCGTATATTTATCGCTTTTTACGTGATATATTGCTTTGTTAATAGCCAATTCAATTTCATTACGCGCTTGATATAGATTCCCGAGATATAACCGTATCGCAAAACACTTTAATCGATCGGTGCGAAATCGAGCCGAAACACGGTTAATCGGCGGATCGGCCGAAATTAGTCGCTGCCGCGGGGACATTGTGAAAATTGTGGAAATTCACACGCGTCGTACATCACCGATGTTCACGATAATAAAGTACATTACGCATTTACGCGCGGCCACATTCCGCAATCGCCTCGGCGATTCGCGGCTCCGCGGAGCGAGCTGCGAGCTCTCGGGATATTGCAAACGCTTTTTGCTAGTTCGCCCTTTCTCCCACTCTCGTTCGTTCCACCGCTACTAATCAGTTCAATTGTAATTGGGAATCGGCCAAATGAACCGTAATCCGAGATCGAGGGTGCTCGTTATAATTTAAAACTGGACGTTTTGGATATACCAAACGCTGATTAAGAATAACGTTGCAAAAACCGTCGGATCAAAATTAAAACTTTCTACGAAGTATGATACTATCAAAATTTTGCTTCTTTCTGACTGCACTTGTTGGCACATTTCATGAAATTGTTTGTTTTTAATTACGCTTCTTTAATAATATTTATAAAATCGTGGGAATTATTTCTTTTATTTATAATGTAAATGATGTCATATAAATAATGAAAGTTAAGCCCCAGACATAATGCGAAGGAATAGTAATAATGACAGAAATAACATGATTTCAACCTATAAAGAAATCGGATACACTAGAATATATACAATTTTTGATAGCTTGAAATTGTGTTATTTCTATCGTTGTCGCTATTCCTTCACAATGTCTAGGGCTTTAGAGTCAATTTAATCTCTTCAATAAATGAGCATACAAATAATACGATAAGTATATATATGTTTATCTTCTATTTGTTTACAATGCATATTTACATATACGTGATTTTTATTTTGTTTATAGCTGTGACATAAATTAAAATCTAAAGTCTCACATTAGCCATAATGGTTGAGCTTGAATTCAAAACATTCAACGAGTAACCTAAATAAATCTCTATACATTTCAAAAGAGCACTGAACGGCTGTCGCTTCGTGAATTTAAATCCACGTTTGGTCAATTGACTTCCTCACGGGCCGTCACCGATGCGCGAACCGGAAACTTATTGCCTCGATCCAGATTTGCACGCGTGGATGCGCAACGGGATAATGATTGAATCTCGAGGGGAGGAAGAGATACGGGAAATGAAAGAGGATGAGGTAACGGGGAGATGACGGGGCTCGGGGAGGAGGATGGACAGGCAGAGCGAATACAACCTTTATTGTCGCTAGGTGCCTACGATATTGAACAACAGCGGCAATCTATCCGATCGAATATCCAACAAGCCCGGGCTCAATGGATAGTCGCAAGGGGACGACGGGGGCGGTCATGAGGGCTAGGGAGGAGGGAAGGGCACCCGCGATCAAAAGCCGCGCATGCAGGATCCCCCTGGATAACGGCATTAATTGAATCGCTATCGGACGTGCCGTGGTCTCGCGTTATTCTATTACCGAAGCAGCTATTGTCTTCCGTGGTTTATAGTCACCTCTTCCACCCCGTCGAACCCAAGCCCCAAACCCCGGCCTCGACACTTCACACCCTCCCCCTCCTCCCCCGTCCCGACTTCCGACACGATCGCACGATCTCTCGCTATCGCGCTCACCCTCCTGCCTTTGGCCCAAAATTCACATCGGTTAGTCGTTCAATTTTATCGACTAACGACGATTTCGCAATCCGATCGATTTAATCAGACCGATCTATCCTATCTATACAGAATGTGGAGATCATCCACTTTTGTCCTTTACCGTAGTTAAAGTCCGCTTTTCGCGAAACGTCGTATGGATGCATTAATAGTCATTGCTTTGAATAATTGCTTAATGAACGGCGAATGTTTCTTTCATGAGATCGTAGGAAAAATTGGCTCTTTTTAAATCTATCGCAGAATTTCCGTTAAAATAATCGCAGATTTTATAGCACTCTATTATGCACGTATGAGGTTATAAAATAACACTTATTTAATCCGTTTCAATTATTCGATAAATTATCGAATGGCTCTATAAAAAAAACCACTTGGAACTTGTCGCGTAAAGTAGATATGTTTCTTGGGAATTGTCCCATTGCGGAAACATTACGCGTACTCGTATCTCTACCCGATGAATTATTAATGTTCACGTTAATTTCTCTATTTAACGAGCTAATCTATATATGCGAAATACATGCTAGTACGACCATTAGTGCGTTTAAACATTACGCGGACTGTTGCCTCGCCTATGATAATCGAATTATTTAATTGATTGAATATACAATTACACGCCATAATTAATGTAGTTGACTAATTAATTTGATAATATCTTTATATATTTGCGCACAAATAGCGACTTGCAATACGCTGCGCGAACGCATTAGTTTATTGCTGTGCAACTGAAATATGAACCTAACAGACTATTCCTAGATATTAAATAATTTTACATACAATGCACTTGTCGTTGTTATCTCCGCCGACTAATTATTAATATCCTGCGAGATAGAGCATATTATTTCAGGCGGGATGCCGGACGTCGATCGATCGCCAATAGCGGAGATTTGTGGCTTATTATCATAATCGAATCTAATGCTTCAGAACATATGTTTACTTTTCCTTCACAGCCTCTTCGATTACATATGGGCCTCTTTCTCCGCGCGTATCTCACACATCTGCGAATCTAATTTCCGCTCCGTGCCGAAATATGTATCATCTCCGGATAATCGTTAATCAGTCTCCGTGAGTCTCCACGCCTCGATAATAGAGCAGCCAATCCGTTGTGACTAGAGATTCTTTAATCAATCTGAATTTAAAATAGCAACCTATGATTAGTTTAATATTTTTCGTCAGTTCGTGTTATATATAGTTTTCTGAAATTTAAATTTCCGTTAAACATAATGAATTAATTAGCATTTCAAAGAATTTATTAAAATTTCAATTCATATTAACTTTTACAAGACGGAAAAGGTTCTATATTCGCCATAATTGGCAAAACAATGTCATATTTTGAGGCAAAGAGAGTGAAATGAAATAACGAATTAGAGTAACTCCGGTATATATGCCACATCTAAAAAAACTCAATATTTATTAAGTAATTATTTACTATATTTAAGATAAATGAATTACACCAGTAAAAACTTTGTACTGGCTACTACTATGAAAAAAATAATACAAATATAAAATACTTATTTTTCGTATTATAAAAATAATTTTTTGAAACCTTTACATTTTTGCTGTAGGTATATATATATATATATATATATATATATATATATATATATATATCTTTAATATATATATATATATATATATATCCCATAGGGTGGAATATATGGCTTAAAAAGAGGGGATGTATGGCTCATGAAAAATTTATAAACAATACTTATAAATTAGACGTAAAATAACACAATAACTTTTAAAATGTATTTACAAAGTTTTATTAAAGAATAAGAATAGAGTAAATATATGTATATGAAGTAATATAGATAATAATACAATCCTTTATATGTATATACTACAAATGTTATGACATGAGTGGTACATATTTCGTGTAATGCATTTATTGTATTATATTTAATGTACTGAATCTAATCTGCACACTTTTTTTGTATATTTTGTTTGTCCAAATCCCGTCCACTAAAAATACCGTATATCCTCCCATCCATACAAGTAGGATATACAAGACATCAAACTGAACTAAGAATATAAGAGCTAGCACTTGTATTTTGCTACTTTAGTCTTTACTATCCCTTTACACTTATGTATCACCAAATAATTAACCCTTTACTCATTAAACCCTTTGCAATCTCTACAATAATCATTTTATGTGAATTATGATATATGATTGCGTTTTTCACTACATTGATAAATCGACAAAAAATAAAATCGTTTAAATGACAGTAATTTTATAACAGTAGGAAATTGAAATCATAACAATACTAATATAATATAAAGTTATATATAACAGAATTGTCATGTGCACGTTATCCCCACTCCTTTTATTTTTTCTGACTTCTGCGGCGTAAATACCGGAGTCATCCTATAACGAATCTTACTCGAGAAAAAGCTATAAGATTTAAAAAATAGACTACCGTTTTCTAAAAATTAATGTTATTACTGTTTAAATGATTTTTTTCTAACAACTTTTATACACATGTAAAAATACTTGATCCTTACAGCACTAATCATGGTACAATACCATTGCGGAGGTAGTACATATATTTCTTTCTCTCGTATAACTTTGACGATAAATGTTGGATCCCTTGTTATAACCAGACTCTGATTAAAATCTTTAATTGTGACTGTGGCCGCGGCAAATGGGTTTGTCCGACTTGATGAGTTCACCCAGCATACGGATTATCAATTTGCAACTAATAATCTCGGTTTTTAGCGTAAACGAGTGCGAGCTCGCGCACACGTGCAACGGGGCATGTAAACGCCTGCCCATATCCGTTAAAGTTCTCGTAATTTTCGACGATACGGCGCGTGCTACTTCCATCTCGGTATCAAATAGAGACATGTCGTGGGAAAAGTGGTTGCGAGCAACTAACAGGATTGTGGGACACCATCAACACCTCTCAACTGTCATAAACGCCTCATCGGCCCGCGTCGTTCACTCGCTGCTCTGCCATAACCATCGTAAACGATTATTAATGGAGATATTATTAATGGAGACGTACTATGAAGCACAACATACACTGTTCAAAATATATGAAAAGTGTAGCGAATGACACCGCGACGGTCCAATTACTCGTCCGATTGGCACTAGAGTATTTTCATTCCAAATTAAAACCGTGCGAATGTTGTACATGATTCAACGTGCGAAAGTTAAGATACTGATACTAACTTGCGTAGTATACAGATGCGTCGTCGTTATGCGAATAATACTAAAAGCAAGATGAATGATCAAAAATCGAAAGTTTTTAAATCACAAGCATTTGAAAAGACTATTCCCAATTAAAAGCCAAAAAAGCTAATAAAATATTAAAATTGTTATAATAATAAATATTATTTTTCAATAAAACTGATCTTAATTTATTTTTTGTTAGATGTAAAACGTCAATTTGTACTTTATACTTTATTATATTTATATTTTATACTTATGGTCACGGATGTATTTATAACCTTATCAAAAAGATATAAGTAGTTGGTATCGAAAATGGCCATAAAATTATCATAATTAAATTATTGTAATTGCAACTATTTTTTTCTTAATGTGTTTGTAGATTAGTTAAATTTGATTTTTCCATCAATTTTTTAAATAGTCCTAATTTCAATTTATAACTTGTTATCATAATTAGTAGATTAATATTTTAAAAGAAATAAAATACGGTTAACATAAGTTTAAACTGTAAGCACGATAAAGCGGCATCGTTACAGTTTATCAGTCGCTGTCATATCGAATGTCTGTCGTTGAAAAGATACCACTGCAAAGCCAGGGTTGGAAGATAAGTGGCTCTCACAGCCAACATCTGTCGAGTGAGTGGCTCGACTTAGTCGAACAGGTGCTTCGGTTAGATGTGTAGATAAGGTAAGAAGAAATTATTTACGATTACACTCTTCAGCAACCGAAGTAGCGTGCAAACGAGAGACTTTGTCGTAACGCGCTGTTTATATATTTTCGCATTAACATTACACGGTCTCAGACTTAGGACCATCACACACAAAATTTTGAACGTGCATTTGTATACTTGATGTACCTTTTTTGCCTTTGTAAAGTCTCTTTTATAATAACATCTATCGAATAATTTATTAAATATAAAATATGTTTATACATAACATAAAAGTTACAAATGTAACGCTGTCATTTTTAAATAATTAATCTCATTATGAAGATTATATTAATATAACAAAATAATGCAAACATCTCAAATATCATTTTCTATCTCGCCAAATACTAAACAATAAATATGTGTGGGATATAATATTTCGCGCGATGTTTGTAAAGGTCGTCGTATCGATTTAATTAACTCGCGATGAAATCGCAATTACATATCGTGATTCGTGAATTTATACAATGATATCGCGCCACTTTCGCCAGTCAGTCTTCGTCGAAATATATCACTGGGTCAACGCGTGGCTTTTAAAATATACCAAGCGTAAGATACAACCTAATTTCGTTCCGGTATACACGTGACTCAAAGTTGTCGGTACACACGATGAGACAGCCAAGTCTCGACAGGAAGCAAGAAGGCGGAAACTGTGTATCCCACGAGAGTCGCATAGTCACCTGGCATCCAACAGTCCTCTATCCGCTTCAAACCTCTCTGTTCTGCACGATAACGACCTTCGTGCCGGTGTTATGAGTTGAGAGAGTTTCAAAGAAGTCTCCAACTTAGCCATATCCTCTCTTGCTACTCTTCAAATATATAATATATTAGTCCTCTGTACGAGATCTTACTTGAGATTCTTAGCTTCATCATCCTGTAATCAGTTACATATCAATAACAAAGAATGTATCAAATATAGTTTTGCTCTCTTATTTCAAAAGTGACACAACTTAAAAATGAAATTTCTCCCAAAATTGGAAAAACTGATTTTTAATTTAACAAAAGTTATTAATTAATCAAATATAGCAAAAAGATTTGTGACGTAACGTTTTTCACCGTCACAAGATCGTCTGACCTGACTGAAGTGGCACGGCATTTACGTCCTGCGTTTCCGACTCTGAAGTGTCTGCGCTACTGTGATTTTGAGCGATTCTTTTTATTGATTTCCGCGAAATATTAGTGTTTGTGAGTTCCTGTAGGATAATGGCTACTGTGTGTGAATATAATTGTATTGAACATCGTCTCACCAACTTGACTAGTGGTATGGAAGAAGATTGAAGGCTCGGATTGGAGGCGCAGGATCTCCCAGAGGACAGTACGCAGATGATACCGGTTTGTAATTTCTGTAAGAGGCAATTACATAGTATAAAGGCGCAGCGATGTTCGAAGAAATAAACAAACAAACGTGGTTACATGAAATTTTATTAATAAAAGTGTTAGCATTATAAAGGTTTGACATATCCACTATACATCATGATATTTGGATGAGATAAAAAATTAATTTTATAAAGTCAAAAATTAATTTTGATAAATGGAATAGCTAACAAAAATTCTCGAGCTTAGTGATTGTTCAGCAAGTTGTATAGGAAATCTGAAAGACAACTACGCGGTACAAAGACAATGTGATGTCGACAAAAACAAAGAAACATACAAATATATAACGAATGAATATAGCGAGTAGCTGCCAGCGATCGAATCAGATAATATTGTGAGAGCACAAAGCTGCCATCGTCAAGCCGCGAACGGTGCCGTAACGTATTATGAGATTTACTCAGCATGCTTTATATCGCGCGAGATAATGCAAACTGTGAGCTGAGCGGCACTATTCTGGCATTGCGAACATTTGCGAGCGAGCGGGAGTGTAAAATCTATTCGCCGGGCACGCAGAATATGGCATACAACGAACTTTTCACCTCGAATTCCACCTCGTCCCTTCTTTCAATTTTGTCTCTGCGGTTACAACTAGCCACTTCACAATGAGGAGCACAAGTGAAAAAAAAAAACCAAGAAAGTGCAAACTAAACGAGAGCTCGTCGCGCAACAATCGCTGCGATATAACCTCGTGCGAGGTTCTCGGGAGAAGAAAAAAGGAAGATAACACGCGCGCGGAAATGAGGATGGCCAGAAAGTTTATCTCTTTCTCTCTTTGTGTCTCTTCTTCGCTCTTTATTGTCGGGAAGTTTAGTGGTTGGTCTATCCGCAAATAATTTGAACGATTCTTAAATTATTTTAGAATCTTGTGCAACTATTTTATTTTTTAATTTGTAACGTGTTATTATTGCTATTATTATTTAAAATATTGCTATTTAAAGTTTATTAATAATATTTTTAGTGTTATATAAAATAACATTTTTTATTTTAATTTTACAGCATAGAAAAAGTTTACATAACAAAAAAGAGTTTCGTTGAATTCATGGACGCGTATCATGAGGGAAAATTCAACCCTCTCTCCGAAATTTTTTATTTATTTATTTATTTTTAATTAAAAAATATTAATTACTTTTAATTGCGATTAAATTTTTTGTTGTTACATAAAATTTTTTTTTCTCGTTACAACTACGTAAGTAATTTTTAGAATTTTCGTTAATAAGATAACATTCTCATAAAATGTTCGATACATAAAGAAAATTTTCGCCAATCAACAGAAAAATAAAATACGCGCTGAGATATTACTCCATTCTCAGAACACATACCGTTTTTAATAACTAAATTTTGTCTATACTTTCTTCAAAAAAATAAAAGTTATAATTAATTAATACTTTTTCCACTCAAAATCACGAACGAGAAGGAGATATTCTAAGTTCTAAAATATTCTTTTAAGAACAATTCATTAACACAAAAATTGTTGTTATGTGATAATAAAATCCCATATTAAACTTTCCTCTCTTTCCCCCTCCAAAAAATGTTCTAGGTATGCTATAGTTCGACCACGTATATTGTAGGACTTCTAAACTTGTTTTCCTTAGGCTTCTGGAGAGTTTTATATTCGTCGCTTGTTTTTCCCTGCATTTCGTCGAACGACATGATGGCGGGATGCATGCGATGCAGCAGCGGCACGCATCGTTATGTAAGAGAGCTTACTCTTTTCCTCTCTCTCTCTCTCACTTTCTCTCTATTTTTCTCCTTTTCTACCACAAAATCCACGAAACGCGGGAATTGAATATCGGAATCGAGCACTCTGCTGAAGGCGCGAGAGCTTATAGGTACACCTGGCCGTGGAAAAGCCATTGATATGGTATTTCGGCGGGGATACGGAATGGGGGAATTGCGGTCTATGATAAGCAAAGAGACGGATAAAAACGGAAATCTGTTTCCGATATGCGCGCGGCTGGCATTAAAATGCAATCTCATCGCCAGTTAACTTTTTTACATTCTAACCCACAGCGCCGGCCTTTTCTTTCCGCCATTCTCCCCAATCGTTTTCCAAGGGTCTCCACGATTTCTCCTACTCCGTCTCCTCTGTACACGGGCGCGTAGTTTTATCCAGTGGCGTACTCTCATCCGGGATTAGCTGCCAATCTGTCGCCACCGGGAGAGAAGAAAAATTTTCTCGCGCTTTTTTCTCGCGGATGCGCGAGAACACGTAAGAGATCGACATTAGAAAAGCAGTCTGCCGATATACGTCCCGAATTACCGATGCAATGCGCTTTGTTGTGTTAAAAGAGATGTCAGACACCCGGTACACACACATACACACCTACCCACCCACCCACACACGCACACACACACACAAACACACGTTACATTTTTTTATTTCAGTGTACTTATAAACGTAAACAAAAACATAATTGCAATTTACGCAAGTTGCGCAAATAGCGCCGGTAATTAATAAAATTGCGCGAATGATTTCTCTAGCGGAAAGTGATTACCACCAAACGCGATATAAATTCACCGCTTAATTCGCACGCGAGACTCGACTGTGCGCCATTCAAAGCGGGTTCGTGTATCCTGGGCAAGATCGGTGGGTGCAGACTTCAAACAACTACATAGCCCAGCCGTTGAAACGCGGCGCTCCGTAATTTCAAAAGCAATTAACGTGGCTCGACTTGGCCCGGGCGCGCCCATAAAAATGCGATACTTGATCTGTGCCGCCCGTAAGTTTACGCATCCCGAAGTGGAGACCGTATTTCGCGAATGTGCGAGAAACATTCGTGGAGATACGCCGGAATTCCATGAAAATGGCCTCTCCATGTCTTCATGATTTAATTGTCTCCCCTTCCGTACGTTCCTCCATCGCGGATGTGGGGATAAAGTTAGAGACATCCGACATTAAGAGAGCACGGGAAGAAGGGGGGAAAGAAAGTTTAAAAACGAAATAGTGTAATTTTTAGTGGCGGATTTACAAGAAAAAAGAAAGGTATGTAAGGGTTACAAGAGAAAAAGGAGGTAAACGTGTTTTTATCTTTGATGCGAGAATATATTTTGTCGTGTCTGCAGTATAATGGAAAATTTCCAGTATTCAAAAATTAAGAGAAGACTTCCTCCAGTCGACAGACGCGTAAATGACATCGTGACGCGAAGAGAACACCACTATTTTTTTCTTCTCTCTTTTGCCCTCTCGTTTGCCCTCGTCAGAGATCCGACACTTTGCTCGCTGAGCAATTTCCAGCATTACTAACAATTTACGTCAATTCTGCGGGGTTAACGCGAAGCGTTCACCCTATACGGTATACGATTTTAATCGGTGCTCGCTTGAACCTGTTTATTTATTGGATGGCGTATAACTGAGCGGCGACGACAAAACGACCATCAGGTCGACCGCCAGGGATAGGAGGAGAATCGACTGGGGGATAACGTCGCCCCTTTTTTTTTCCGGTCTACACGCATCCACCCCCGAGGACGCTTCGATGAACACACCGGCCGCGTTTATACCCGCCGCGGCTGTCCGCGTCTACCAATAGTTTAACAGATTCATGACCGCATTTGCAATGCATCGAAAAACGACGGCGGCGCGGCGTTCGTTCAATTCGAGCTGCGTGTTTGGCCCAACCAGATATTGAATTCTATGCGGTCGTTTGGCCGCGTCGCGCCGTGTCGAGATGCCATTGGATCGCCGCGGTACGGCGCGGCGCGGTGCAAGAGCGAAGCGGAGCAGAGCTTGCATGGCTCCCGATTTAACTTTTAAAACGTTAAGCGTTGCTGCGCTTCTGTTTACGCCCTCGCTTCTTTCACGCGACGCGCGACATAACGAACCGACGTTATTTAGTTATTTCGGCGTGAGGAAAACCAACGCGTATCCGGGAACGAGTACGAGTTCCGATTGTTATGTACATATTCGACGAATGAAAAATACACAAGCGTCGCGAACGCGTTTACGCGTTTTACACCACTTCCGCCTGGAAGTGACGTTTTCCTTCTCTACTTATTTCAATATTCCGGAGACTCGCGCATTCATTCAGTTTGCAGCAATGACAAAATTAACGACTAGTAAATACATTCGTGAAATTAAAACTTAAAAATTGCGTCAAAGCAAGTGTGTTATTTACTAACGCGAATTATTTACTTGAATTAACAACATTCATTAATTTTTTTGTAATATTTACTTTTTTAAGAACTGTTTAGATGTGCAAATTAAAGCTTCTGATTCTACGCTATTTCCGCTAATGTTTTGTAAATAAAAATATTTAATAGTGAAATTAACAAACAGAAATCGATAATTCAAATATTGCTGTAATGAACTGTAGGAGCGAAGAGTTGTCCTAGAAAATATATAATTTCTCGCTTTAATATATCCGTACTTGACAAGAAATGAACAAAGCATTTTAATTAGAAACTCTAAGTTCAGATTCGGCATCAGCGACCCCGAAAACCCTTTATTGCTTCATTTCGCTACAATCGGAGAATTTTTAGTATTTCCGTCCGCCATATTGGTTCAACCATTTCGAATTTTCAATTTCTCTGAAATCGGAAAACTTTTATCATTTCCGTAAAACATCAATCCGCCATATTGGTTCAACCATTTTGAATTTTCAAATTTTGAAACCGGATTCGAAATCGGCGACCCCCAAAACCTTTGGATACAACATTTCAACGGAAACGAAATACTCTAACAGCCTCAACGAAAAGAGGCTTCAGGGCAGATAACACGCCAATTTTAAGAGAGGAAAATTTCGCTAAAATCGGAAGACTTTTATCACCTCTGTCCGCCATATTGGTTCAGCCATTTTAAATTTTCAAAATCTAAGTTCAGATTCGGCATCAGCGACTACGAAAACCTTCTAATGCTTCATTTCGCTGAAATTGGAAAACTTTTAACATTCCCGTCCGCTATATTGGTTCAGCCATTTTGAATTTTCAAAATTTAAGTTTTGATTCGGCATGAGCGAACCCGAAAACCCATTACTGCTTAATTTCGCTGCAATCAGAGAATTTTTAGCGTTTCCGTCCGCCATATTGGTTCAGCCAATGAATTTTCAAAATCTAAGTTTAGATTCAGCATTAGCGACCCCGAAAACCTTCTAAATGTACGCGGGAAGAACATTGTCTTGCTCGATAACGTGACTCCGGAAACTGAATTCCCAAGCAAATACGTACCGCGAAAACCTGCACTTTAAAAAAACAGAAATTTGCTTCCATTACATGTAATGGAAGCAAATTTCAAGCAGGCACATTAAAAATATGTAATGTTGTCAACGAAAATGAAATTACAAGTAACTTAAATTTAATGTTTACTTATAATACATTAAATTTTATACAAATCTACATAAAATTTAATTAAAAATGTACTAAATTTCATAAAATTTTATAAACCGTACACTAAATTTCATGTACATATACACAAATATATCTTTCAATTACAGATATATAAAATTTAATTTAATGTCATAAAATTGAATTTAATTTATGTAACTTAAAAGTACATTAAATTTCATAACATTTTTAACAGTGTTAAAAAAAAACGAGAAATCGGAGTTAAATAAAAAATCACGTGACTCGGCCTCGTACAGACTAAAATGCTACTACGCATTGGGATATCTCGGGCTACAAGCCCGACATAATATAACGCCCAGCACTCAGCGAGCTTTTATAGAACGGGCGTGGGTTTCCTCGAAACAGAAAGTTATCCGGGATTACTCTTAAACATATATAACAGCCTGCGTAAAACACGCTCGTAAGGGTTACGAGAGAGTACGGAACGAGAAAAATAATAGAGCCAAAATCTCCCTTCTCCCTCCGAAATAAAAATCAAAAAATATTACAGCAATTGAAATCCGTCATTTGTTACGACTTATCAATATTCAAATATTTCAACAATTAAACTTCGATTGAAACTTTGAAAAAGCTAATGCGAATGTACTTTTTTCTATCAAATATTTGTACTTCATTAAATTGAAAATTTAAGTACGTCTCACATCACTGAATTCGTCTATCTTTCTATTTAAAATATCAATAATATGCTCGATTCATCGTGCAAGTCACTTCGGAATTTTCATTCTCATCCCTTCGACGGAGAGAATTTGCGCGCCAAGTTCACGGTTTCCGATTATCCGACAATCACGGAGCATTAACTTTATTTGAGAACTTTTATAACGCTCGTAACGTTCGGAAGAAGATCATCAGAGACGCACGCGTCCCTTTTTTCTATTCGCGAACAACTTTTCGCGGTGTAAACGGAATGGAAACTTCGGCTCTACTGCCAATACGAACGTTTAAATTTAGTTTTAAAACCGAAAAGAGACAGGGACAAAGAGAGTTTTAAGCCTCGCTTAAAATTAAAGTAACGTTGGTGCAACCGGGCCTTACAGAGAAGATTTAAACAATAATACTGAACGCAGCAATCTAGATACCCAGCAAATAAAATCAAACTTCTGTTAATAAATGTTAACAAAAGCTTGCATATTGTAAGGTGTTTTCCAATGGGAAAACATCAGCATGTTATTATCGACTAACGATAAACAATTTACTTATTATCCACTATGGACAGATTGTAAATATTCTCGAAGTTAATAAAAAAATATATATATATATAGTAATTTAATATCTTTCCTTTTTCTCGAAGAATCTCTCGAAAAATCCAAGAAGCATCGACTGGAAGATCAGCTAACGTTTGCCACAAAAATCGTCAATCGTATACATTGGTTGACGGATAAATTCTAGGTTTGCGACGATTAGGAAGAAGAAAAAGGAAGGAAGTAAAATATGTAGAAACATTTCGCGCGGACGTTTGCCAGTGGTGCAGAGATAACGACGGAGGACACTGTGTGTTCGTTGGTAAAATATCGACGTAAAACCAAATAATACCCGCGACATTCGATAAAATATCACCTTTTTCACCAAGCGAAGCCCACTATATACGTTTCGATTCCCCCTTCGCTCAGTTACTTGGTTTCCGTACTACCCGCCCCGTTGCCGAACGAAAGCCATCCTGTATCTACCCTCGTTGAGACCAACTTGTTGAGTAACGACTCTCCCCGATTTGCTGATAGTAAATTCCGTTATCGTTTCGAACGGGGCTTTCACAACCTACCCCTGATTCTTATTTTTAACTATAACGAGGCCGATTGAGTGGAGAGAACTGAAGGGCCATGAACAGATAACAAAGATGCTACAGAACTTTTGAAACGCTGTTACAGGAATCTCTTGCCAATGGCTCTTTACGTCCAATTGTCAATTTACATCAAGTGATATAAAGAAGACATTTTCATTTTTTATAAATAACATCTCTATAACATTATAACTTGCGCTCAGATAATCGCACCGTATTTTCATGAGTCCTGAATTCGATGGCTCTTTATGTCTCGAAATTATTGAAGAGAGAAGCTTCCGTTTTAGCGATGTTGTTGAAACAACGTTAATCGGTTGTTTTTCTAGGCGAATAGAAAACAAAAAAAAAAGTAGTCGTTTCTGAAATTACAGCGACAGTGTTGGCGAAGGGCGGAGCTATGACGCGTCATGTACAAATCGATAAACGTCGGTAAACGATTTAGAGATTTCTCCAGGGAGTACTCGCGCGAAGTTCCTGAAATTTGCGGAATCTGCCGCCGAACCTTTTACTTCTTATTGGCATACGTAATGCGGCAATATATTTATGATCTACGATCGTGTGTGCGAGGCTAACGTATTCCGAAGGTATACGTCATTACTTTGCGTCATTGCAACTCCGTCGTTTCGTGATTTCCTCGCTTCTCGTATTTTATTAGATTTACCAAACATCTTTTAAGGCCCGTTTTCATAATATATGGTTACCTAAAAATTAAAGGTTACCAACACATTCATCAATGAAATTCATTCATGAATTTCTTGGTTACCTTTAATCTTTAGGTAACCATATATTGTGAAATCGGGCCTAAGAGGGCAACTTTTTTTCATCCTAACATGAAATATAATACATTATTATCAATAATGTATTATATAAACATAAATGTAAAGCAAACTTTGACCTTATTAATTTAATTTGAATAATATTCCAATCACGACGTACATAGATGATCAAGACATAGACTATTATTTAGCTCATATTTTCTGTAATTCTACTATAAAATACGTTGAAAAATAGCAATATCACGATTTTTTATTTACATAAACAACAATATTCCTATTGGGCTTTATGTCACGAATGTAACACAACAGTGTTGCAGTATCGTATTCTTAAATAATCCGTAAAAAAGTATGTGAGTACAATAATTGAATTTTTTAGCGAGGTAGTAAGATTTAGGAGTCGATGCGACTTCAGCAACTTTACTCTATTTAGCTAAATTATTAAATATTTCAACAAAATCATTTTTTCCATGTGATAATGGATGTGTTTGTTAATTATTACACACACTGTGTACTGTTTCTTTGAGATAATCGGCAACCGTGGTAAATATTTTTCTTTTTCTTTTTTTACCTGATTTTTCATTACCCAACTTTTCCGACCCCTGCCTAACCGTGTTATTTGTTTCGGACCGGCCGGCCACGCAGTTTAACAAACTATCGTCGGGAACTACCGTAGCTCGGGAAAATGCTGAATTCGTTAACTACTTTATCCGTAGGCATCGTCCGAGCGTAGACCGCATCGGAAAAGATGATTAAGTAATTCTCGTTAAATGTTATCCGCGTCGTTATTTATTACATCGGTATTCAACCGAGGAGGCGGAGTATTTGAATAACAAATTCCTTTGTTCGCTGTCTGGACTAAACGTGCGCACCCCTCCCCTCCACGTAGCGCGCGCATAGAGCATGGTCAATTAGTCCCTTTATCGCCTAGAGAATGCAGGTATTAAATTCACAACGATTCTATCGGCAATCGTTTTACTTACGTTACATCGGCCATTCGAACCTGTGCACATTGCGCAATTCCTATTTCTATGCAGTTACCGCGCGACCGTTTATGGCAAAATGTTGCGACCTCGTTTACACTTTTCACTCAATTCGATATCGTCGACTGGCAAAAACCACGTCCACTGTCTAGACCGGGCAGCGCGGACGTGTTAAGGTTGAGAATAAAAAATGATACAATTAAAATTGAGATCAGAAACCATTTTTATTCTCATAAATCTCTTAAAGGACATAACTTTAAAATAAAATTTAAACAAATTGAAAAACTTGAACATTAATATGTCGTTTTAGTTAAAACATAAAGAAGAGAAACCATCCGCTTTGCCCGACCTCCTGGGTAAAGCGAATGGATTACTCGAGCAAATAAAAATTAAAAAATTAGAATCAGTCTTGGCAATCGTCACAAAAATAGCTACTAAATCCTTTATATATAGTGCAGCCTTCATGGGCCCATTTGGTGCAATGACTGCACTGGATCAGTCATAAACAAATCATCATACTGCATTATGGTAAAAAATAAACAAAAATGAGATGTAAACAAACACATGCCTTTCGTGCACTCGAAAGGTCGTCTGTCCCTCTGTATTCCCAGTATTTTCATAATCATATACCGAGTAAAGAGGATGGATCATCCGCTTTGCCACCACCCGCTTTGCCGAAAGGACCTACCTGGCGCGAATTTGGAAAGATTTAGAAGAATGTTTGAGTGTTATTAGAATTAGAATTTAATTTCTTATACCTGCCTGTACATATTTATTTTTCATATACAGGAAATAAACGATTTTACTGAAGTATCTAAAAATTAGATAAATATAAATCAGAAAATAATTTTATTGGACCTTTAAATTATAATTATACATCAAGAAAAAGCGCTCGATATTTGTGATTACAATTACATAGTAAAATAATTAGGAGCTCTATTTTTATAGTTACTACTGTTATAATGTTAGTAATAACAAACTTTATATGTCTAGTTCTTTTAAACACGAAAAAACTATAAATTATCATAGTTACAAATATTAATGTAATAAAATATTAATGTTTAATAAAATATCAATTGAACTATAAATACGTTGATGTAGAAAGGAAAGATTGATACTATGTTTTAAACGTCTATATTAATAGAAAGAATCCGATATTTCAAGATTGAGTAACTTGATTGCTAACCTATTATAATTCTTTTTCGCTTGTAAATTAAACATGTTGTGAAACTTTAGTTTAGAAATATTTTTTATATGTAAATGTTGCAGTAATAATCCTCGTGTTTTACACATTCGTAAAAATTCTTAGACTCACTCTCATGCATTCTTTATTTAAATTAATCCAAGTCTTGAATAATTTGACAATATGTGTGCCAAAAATCAAATTAATAAAATGAAAAAATGTGTAAACGCATATTTCAGGCTGCGTGAATTAACAATAAAATAAATTAGAAATATAAAATAAAGCTCCAAATAAATTGAACTATAAATACATTGATGTAGAAAGAAATTGCCAATGTGTAATGAAATATCAAGATACAAATAGTAAATAAAATAAACATTTTTATTCAATATATATAATTGAAGTAATTATAATGAAAATGTAACTATTTCTTTAAATTCATTTATTATTTATATGATAAAAATATATTAAGAAGAAACTTACATTTTTCAAGCAGTGTGTGTGACTATATTATTAATAAGCACAATCGACCATATTTGCATTGTTAAAACAATTATAAATAACATCTGTACGAATTTAGATTGTTTATAATAATATTGTTACTCACACATTATCTTGAGTGGTTCTCAGCCCTATATTATATTGTTTAATTTATTTAATTATAAATAGTTGTCCTAAAAAATACTGTAACTTATAGTTAAATTATAATAATTGCAATTTTTTTCAGTGTATTTACTAATTCTACCATTAAAATAAAATTTTAAAATTTTACTGGAGTCTCAAAGATCTCAAAGTGCATGACTAGGGTTAACATAATCAACATATTATCTGGTGACATATTATATGCATTTTTAGTGTTGATGGCTTACTATGTTGGACTGGACTTTGTTCGGTAAAACTCAAAGATAATGATGTCTAAGCACTTTGCTGGACTCTGCAATATCGGAGAAGTTTCGCAAGATGCCATTGTCGCCTAGTTACGAGCCTGTCAAATATACTGCATTATTTATATCGCTGAGCAAACTTGATTTGGCATTGTTGCTGGCTCTTCTTGCTGCACGAGAAGGATTACTCAACGATCTCTTAGTTCCCTTCGCTTTTTACGGCTTGCATCAAACTGATTTATTACTTCATTCGCTTCAATAAGCTCAAGAACTTTCTTCGTCGATTAACCCTTTCCATTTCGACTACCTTTTTTCTCCAAGACACAATGGTTGTTACGATGAATCAGAATGGTAAGAGAAGTAAAAAAGGAATGAAGTCATCACGAGACAAAAGGTTAAATTTCAGTACTTACAGCATTACAAGTATAGAACGTAGTGGTGCACAGTGAGAGATACGTTAATGAAGTAAATACAGAGTGGAAAAAGATACACTTGTATTTCAAACGTTAGGAAAGTTCTCGAAACGGATTTTAATCTCGCTTTGCCTCTTTGTTTCTTTATATACATAAGTGTAAACATTTGTAGAGAACTTCCGCGAGAGAGAAGTATAATAAAATATTGTGAATCACGCGGCGAGACAAATTACATGAACGTGATTAAGAAAAATAAACAAGTTCATAGAACATCGATGCTGGTTTCCGTTACAGCGAAATGAAGATAGGTTAGATAGAAGTTAGATAGACGTTACATAGAAGTAATATAGAACATAGTAACATAAAAAGCGAGCAGGAATGTGCATTTTCGCTGAGAAGAGAATACAAAAATTGTGACGATTATATTGCAAGCGAAATAAATAATTCAATTTTATGCGTTTATTGCACGAGGAGAGCTTTCCTTCGGTTCTACATAATGTTGCAAACCCTGTCGCGAGGAAAACGCTTCCAGCTAACTAATTACCGTCTTTCGCTTCTATTCCGCTACATCATTTTTGATCCCACTCTCGCTTTCGCCTTTCTCCATTCTGTGTCGTCGTTAAAAGTTTTCATTCCGAAACCGCGTCCCTGTATTCCCCGTCACGTCTTACATTTTTGCCGGGGAGATATATGAACTCGAGAGCAAATGAGCGTAAAAACTGACGCTAACCGCACTTTTTACGAATACAATAATATCTTTATGCGCGACTGGGTGCTTTAACTACGGCACGAGAGGAGCGCGTCGCCCAGTTAACAAAACGGAATTAAAGAATCTCGTTTGTGCAAAACTCGTTTACTCTGTGACTAATGAATTCCGTTTCACGCGTGGAAGGTATTATTTGCGCGTAGAGAATGTACAAAGTGAAGCCTCAAACAACGAGTCGGACAAAAGCCCGGCAACTCTCTCCTAAATTCGCTCTCCATCATGCATTCTTTTTATAAAATAAAAATTACTTGCTGTACTGCAGTACATTATATATTATAATATATATAATTGTATTAATGCTTGAAATACGTATGAAACGACCAACATTTGAAAGATTTTCCAAAAAAAACCACTTAAAGAAAATCTGTGGATTATAGCGCTAAATCGTTCTCTATAACAGTAAACAGTGTCACAATATGAATTTGTTTGCCAAACAGAAAACCTAAAATATAAGAGTTTAACATTTACAAGGATTAGAATTCTCCATAATTAAACAAGTTTCCACGCAAAATGAACTTGACACACACAAGTATAAAGCAAAAATTTTTTCACTTTTTATTAATAAAATTTTACAAACTATTTTTAACTAAAACACCTTTGCATATGTTAAACTCTTATATTGTTTTCTGCTTGATTCTTACCGAAATAAAATTATTCAGGACGTAACGTTATTGATACCGAATGATGATTTGTCTCCAAAACCCACATTTTTTTAATGACTATTTTGTTAATGGTTTTTGTAAGGAATCTTTCAAATATTCGTTGGTCGATTTTTGTGTATATCATTTTATTTCACTTTCTAAAATTATCTACATTTATAGAAAAACTTTTTAAAAACGTAAAAGAAAATATAAATAGAAAAAGAATTCTCGATTGTCTTCTACCTTATACGTAAGGAGAGGGAAAGATACCTTCGTATACCAGAAACACGTTCTTCACAAACAAGCATTTTCAAAGATGGACGAATTCATGATCTCATCTTAGTAACGACGAGCAATTGCCGTTTCTGACGTGACACATGGATCCTCGTTCCGATCCGAAATACTCTCATGAAATATTCGTATCGCTGTACGCTGAGAGAACGATCGTAGGGCGAATTCTCCATCGACTCCGTAGAAACCATCCAGCCGTGGTCAGTGAACTTCTCCGCGAGTACCCTCGTTCTGCTGCACGAGAGTTCAGGGAAACTTGCATCGAGCTTGTCATACTCTCAAACGATGATGTTGGACGTTTCTTCGCGCGTAACCGAACGGAAGTTTGGACGATCTCCAAGATCGAGAAATGAGAAAGGGAGTGAAAGGGGGAGGGGAGAGGGGGAGAGAGAGAGAGATGGGGGGAGAGAGGAGGCGAGAGAGAGAGAGAGAGAGAGAATGAATAGATAGAAGAAACCGACTGCACGGGACATACCGTACATACATCGATTTGAAGCCGGCTGTTTGCGAAGAGCAGCCTTGTTAAATATATGTATACTACAGAACGGTTCAATTTCCTCAGGAGGTCGGATGATCTCGAGGAAATATGGGCTTTTCCTGAGTTATACAAATACGATACACACGCGTCAGCACGATGCAATGGCACACATGTTGAGAAAGTTGGGCACGGCAGTCTCGTACACACGGGACGTGTTCGCGCGACATTCCATGGTCAACACAACGTCCGAGTATCGTCTCTCACGATAGCGGTGATCATCTTAGACTGCACTCGCTCCCTTGTATAAGCGCGTATGTAACAAGCAGTAGATTGTAGCTTCGCGGCATTTGGACTAGCAAGATTGCAAACATTTGTTGCATTATGGCGCCTATAAACTTCGATAATCAATAATAGTTGGTCTACCGCTCACCAGACCACCGTCGTTGCGGTTAACCGCGCCTATTGTCCGTTCCGTTTGTACGCTGATGGTCAACGTAAATGCATACATATATTACAGCTGTATATTATATCAATATACATGTGCGTACACACATACAATCAGACGCAGATTTAGGTAGATATGTAGACAAAGCAAGAAGGCGATATGAGAAAATGCTCTAAGCTTAATCTATTCTATTCACGTGATCCGCACAGCGGCAACCGAGGGGGGATACGCGAGCTCTGGTTGAATATTCGATCCTTGTAAACATCAAAAATGACCCATATGCATCTGCGACGCTTGTGTTTGTCCAGATTGCGCTCGTGTACATATATATATATATATATATACATATGTATGTATATAAAACTCTTTTTTTATTTTGATCATTTTTAATGAAGATATTGTATATATAATTTTGAGCTAACAAAATACCGCAGAACTTCCTCCAATCGAATATATATATACAGTGCCTGCCAAAAGTCCCGCGCGCGCGAGCCGCCTGAATAATTTCTGAATGGTCCGAGATATAGGATCGAAATTTACAGGGATACAACGAGATCGTCAAATCTATCATTGAACTTCAAAAACACCCACCTTAAATTGCAAAAATAATTACATAAATAAATTTGCATTGCGTCATTATAATAATGAATATTATATTCTAATACGTACTATATAGAATATGTATATTATATTATACAAAATACGTATTATATATACTGTATTATTAATGACGCAATTGCGAATTTACATTATTTTTTATTTTTTGATTCTACGATAGAAGGAAAGCCAACAAAATAGCGAGAGATACAAAACATTGGTGAATCTCTGCGCCCTTCTCTTACGCATATTATGAGTAATGGAGAAAAATAGAAATTCTTCACCGTTGTTTTTGTACTATCGAC
The DNA here is from genome assembly GCF_001594075.2 of Trachymyrmex cornetzi. Classification (NCBI taxonomy): domain Eukaryota; kingdom Metazoa; phylum Arthropoda; class Insecta; order Hymenoptera; family Formicidae; genus Trachymyrmex; species Trachymyrmex cornetzi. The sequence continues at coordinate 1,137,747 of NW_017298663.1, read as the reverse complement.
TTTATTTCTATACTATAGAAACATGCTGAGTCTATCTTATAAGCTAAGAGTCTATGGACGCCGCACTCATTGTCAGCTAGACCGCCAATTGGTAAAAGTATAGGGTAGATTTTCGATGAAGCCTGAGATTAAAAGTTCATCACTGCTTGCCAATCGTTCGGCGAACAGGCTAGCTACTTTGCTACTCAAACACAATCAATTGTAGCATATTTGACAATTATAAAATGTATATGCGTACACAATTATTTTCAAGTATAAAATCAATAGTTTATTTGCAGAATTTTTTTTTAATATTGCTGCAACGTAATTAAAATTATGTTGCATACCTACATTTTAACAATGTTTCTGAAACATTACATTGCAACATGCAATGTTGCAATGTTGCAGCAATATTGCTGCAAACGTCGGTGCTGTATGGGAATGCTTTGACGACTATCGTCCAGACTTGATTATATTATTATCAGATGTTTAACTCTTCTATTTTTGAAATATAAAATACCCTTTTGTAACTGTATACTACTCTGTACCCACTCTATTCGAAATAAATCCCTTAGTCACTTTTCGATCATTCGCGAGTGTCAACTTTAGGGAGGCTAGAAGTTTGCATTTCCGCGTCAGCTTTAAGGAGGCCGGGAGTTCGCATTTCCGCGAATGAGATATCTTCGTCTCCCACGTCGCATTGTTTCCGTACTATTACTGTCGGAGGTCCGCCGTGTCGACGACGGGCGGAAATTAAAAGTTCGCGATTTGATTCGTTACCCAACGTCGCAGAAAACGCGATATTTTCATCCCCCTCCCCATCTGACAATTAATTGACTTGCGAGATAATTCTGTATCAAATTTGATTTTCGATTAATAACACCTCGTAAATAATTAAAGGTTATATTTAGCTACGACAGACTGATAGAAGGAGAGTTGTACATTAGTTAGTTTCTTCTTTGAAAGCTGCCAGACATTTTCCTCAGATTTAAGGAGGTTATATGGAATATGCATAATTATGTTAAGAATTACTTGAAAAAATTACAGATTATTCTAAATTGCATTTAAAAGTAATACAAAAAAATTAGAGACAATTGACCATTTGGATCAAAAGTTATTTTAATAAAAAGTAATATTTAAAAAAATTTGTATTCTAATATAAAAATATATGAAAATATATTATAAAATAACGATAAAAATCTCAATTTTTTTATATAAGTACTTTATGAATTCAAAAATATATGTAAAATTATATTGAGATGCAGGCATTAATTATTCAGTAATAATAAATAAACAAAATACTTATTTATTATAAACTAATTGGTAAATCTCAATGAAACTTTGCATAAGTTATTTTTGGTTAAAATATTTATATAAAATATTTAGATTTTTGTTATTATTTAAAAAATTTTTGTTTATAACACGATAAAACTATTATATAAATAAAATAAATAATCTATAAAAATGTATTGCTCAATAAAGATAACTTCCACATGTATGTAGTTTGTTTAAAGCGTAAATATTAATATATGTCCCATCTGATACTATCAATGATGCTTTGAATATTTTTAATTCTTTACATTCGAGATTGCAATTTACTGTAGAAGTTGGTAAAAATGGCAGATTGAATTTTCTTGACACAATGTTTATCATTGATGATCATAGAATCATATTTGACACTTATCATAAAAAAACGTTTTCAGGAAGGTTCCTTAATTTCCATTCAAATCACCTTTCTGTCATAAAAAAGGCACAATTATTAGCTTTATTGACAAAATTATCCTCTTATCACATCCACATTTCCAACAAAATAATTTGATAGATGCTATTCGTATTTTCTTAAATAATTGTTATCCTCTTTCATTTATCTTCTCTATCAATTGAACAAAGATTAAAGTTCCATATACATAATAAAAATATTACACTTAATATTCAAGTTAAAAATAAATATTTTACGATTCCTTACGTCAAATTTATTTCCAAAAGTTTTCTTCCAATTTCCAGTATGTTTCATTGTAAACTAACCTTTTCTATCCCCAACACACTAAAAAGTCTTATTAAGAGAGGAAAAGACAAGTTAGATTTCCTGTCTAATCAGAACGTAGTATATAAGATTTCTTTTGACGATTGCGAGGCGAGCTATGTTGATCAGACAAAAAGAAAATTAAGTACGAGATTGCACGAATATATATCTCTGATATTAGGAAAAATACGAGTTCTCTTACCGTCATAACCGATCGTATCAATTTTGACAATTTTAGATGGAACGAAATGAAAATCCTAAATTGCGAATCTTCATACAATAAAAGATTAGTGTCTGAAATGATCTATATCAAAAGAAACAAGGTCTTAATAAACAAAGTTTTTCTGATTACCTACAAGGCTAGAAATTTGTAAAGTATAATATTTAAAGTACTACTTAAGTCTTTTATTTTTTTTCAAATAACACTGAATTCAGCCTCAGTATTTTCCCTCTTACTTTTTAGAGTATTAAGAAGATCCTAATACAACTTCCAGCCGAATTAAGATTTCATGATTTTTTTTAAACATATTACTTAGCATTATGATTTTTGAAAAAATTTATTTCATACATTTTGAAAAGAAATTAAAAATTGGTTAGTTAGCATTGAATTTATAAGAAGATCAGCCTTTGTTGACGATGTCATGTCACTCCAAGGTCTTATACTTTCTAAAGTATCTACAATAAGGCATAGATAGTTCTCGATATACAAAAAACTGTCATGCCTCTCGTCCCAGCAGATGTCATATAGTTCACTTAATTTGAATTTTAAAATGTTTTTCAAAACATAACTTTTTTAAGGAATATATAACCTTTTGCTATAAATATTTAAAAAAAAACTTCAAGAGGATGGCCATCGCCCCGCCATGGATCCACTAGTGACGTAGAGATTCTTCATGCTCACTGACTCGTATATCCTAGGTCGCATGTTCCGATACTACTATTTTCAGTACTATGTACTGAAAATCTATAGTTCACGTTACGTATACTGTAGATTTTCAGTACTGGGGCAGTTGTTCTATATTGGAACACGGTTTTGATTAGATAGTAAATAACATTACAACTTTAATATTTTTTCATCACTCTCCTTCACTATTTAACCACTTAACAGTTATTATTTTTATGAAGCGATCGTTGACATGTCTTCTCTTCAAAAACAAGAGAGAGAGAGAGAGAGAGAGAGAGAGAGATTGACTGGCTCGATTGGCCATTTACCGACTCCTACTACTACGTTTCTATAAGAATTTGGTGTTTATTATCGGTTGCGCGAACTGCAATCCGATCCCGGACGTATTCCTCCTCTCCGTTTGATTTCAAAGGATGAAAAAGATTATCCGATGCGCGTTAACGTGCACGCGTGCTCTATGGCATACGAAGCGACTCAGTAATTTTGGAATGCCGTCGGAGGCACGTCCAACAATGGCACAATAATGCGAATGTCAGCCGTCAACTACTTGATTGCGTATTGTTGTTTGCATTGTACGAATCCGGCCCACGCATACAATCGCCCACTTTCCCAAAGCATTCATGCTCTGTCGCGCGCGCGAATCGACTCTTCTTTTCGTCACTCTCGCGAGTTCATATCCTTTATTCATGACTTCCTAGTGTAGTACTCTCCTATTAACAACGTTCTTGTATACGTGGAATGTGCACTTGCTGCAAATATATTTAATTAAAAATCGAAAAAGAAAATATCGAAATCGGCGATGGTGGGTATTGTCCATGTAATCGATGTCGACATATCGAAGGCTCTTTTACAGTTATATTTTTTAAATATAAATATACAGATCACGAAAAATTTTTTAACTTGACAAGGATGATAGTTGATTTATTTGATGAATTACTAGAAATAGTTGGTTCACATCTACAAAAAGACAGCTACAGAGAATTTGTAACCCCTGAATTTCGCCTAGCATTCACTATTTGGTAAGCTATATTTCATTATTAAATAATTTTATTTAGATCCATTGTTATAGAAAAATCTCTTATAAATGATTGTCTATTTCAGCTATCTAGCCTCAGGAAACAACTTGCCTTCGATGATTAATTATTGGCAAATTGGAAAGTCTACTGCCTACAACATTGTACAAGAAACTCGTCAGGCTATTTCTAATATTGTACTATAGGTATAATTTACCTTACCAAACGTGCATATACGCATGCGAGGTATGTCTTTCGAAGAGAAAGGAGCAAAAAGAAGTAGGGTGTCGATAGTATTTCTCGTGACTTCAAAGCGGAATGATTTGACGCGCGTTACGCAGAGGAGTATCACCTTCAGCAATTCTATCTAAGACTCTAAGACTCGAGTAAAGTCTTTGGGGTCTGGCTTTCCTTTTTCTCCGTTCCAACTCACACTCCACGCAAGTCACTGTCTTTCGCTTCGGTTTACCTTCTCGCGTCATGATGGCGATGGTGATGTAAAGTTTAATAAAACCCCCGGGATGTGCCACGTTATGCATAGTATACCGTACGAAATTCATGTAAACACGACCGTTCGTTCTGAAGAGTCGGTAGCCTCTTACTCTCTTTCTCTTTTCCTGCACGTCACGCATCCCCGTCGTTTGAAATCCTCACGTAGCTGTTAGGATTAAGCTCTTTTATGACTTTTTAATATTGATCCTTGAACTAACAACGCAGCCGTATCCTTATAACGGTCGAGCTGAATGCCGTGTGCGGTTGATCGCGAAACGATTGTCTCTAAATTCTCATCGTTATCTTAAAAAACTTGATGCGTAGCTGTACGACTCGTTCAAATGCGTCAATTCTGAGAATGCGCAATATATATTATTTAAAGCTTGAAAAATGATTATAATTTTGTGACTACTTTTTTCTTCTTGTTAATAAAAAATTAAGATCCTAATACGCATATCTTCAACTCGTTATTTTTCTGAACATCTTATGTGTGTATATATATACACGGAGAGAATTTTTTCTTAGAATTTACCCTGAAAATATGACAATCGTGGGACAACATTGTATTTTGAAGAATTTTAACATAAATCCCTCTCATTCATTAATAAAACTACAATAAAGTTTAAAATAAGTTTGATCAATTTTACTGAAGTGCATGGTAAAAATCTTCGAAATACAATGTTGTTCCACGACTGTCATATTTTCAGGGTAAATTTTAAAAGAAAATTCTCTCCGTGTGTATATATATATATATATATATATAAACTAGTTTTATCATCTTGAATTTAAACAATAAATGTACATTAATAATAAAAATAGAATGCGGCTAACATAAATAAATAGAGTGGGGATAGTTCCATAATTGATTAGTACAAATGAATTATTACAAATCCGTTAATTAGAATCATATTACCAAAGTTTAACCGCAGCGCAATTGAGAATTAAAATACACCTAAATACATAATTGTATTTGAAATAGTTTTGTAAATTAATCTTAAATGCGGTAAATGCGTATAATTATTCAATAGGATAAACGAAAATTAATAGTAATATCACGTGTCCGTAACATCACAACTATTGCGTCATGCAATTTATTCTATTCGAAAAATTTTTTATATCTGCTTATAAAACAACAAGTTCAACGCATTAATATGTAGTAACGTTCTTTTTTTGCCTAACTGTAGCTATAGCTTAAAAACAGCATTAATAACGTTGGCGCTAGTGCAACATCATTCTCTTTCTTAGTTCGTAATATTTACAATGTAACGCCACGGAACTTACTGCTATTTCTGCATGTTCCAAGAAAGATATTGCCATTGCAAGGAATGCACAAGAAGAGACAGCTACTTTTATACGGTCGACTGCCACAGCGGACACGAATAACATACACGAAGCGACGAAACTGCGCCGATATAATGCGCCGAGAAATACTGCGTTCCTCGCGCTCGTGCCATTCTTAAGTCTCCGCAGAAAACACGTAGGCAAGCACGAGGAAATTGTAGTAAATATTTGAGTTACGTTTACTAAACGTTCCGCATCTTTTCCCACTTTCCTCGCGACGATGGTCGCTATGCATCGCGACGACATTTTCACGCTACAAAAATGCACAAAGAGCTAATCGCACACGAAGCAGTCGAATACAGTGAGCTCTATAATATATTGGAGTGAGCCTTCCTTATACGAAACTATAGAAAACTGAGGCCCGATGGAGAAAAAAAGGCAAACAATATCGGTTATTCTTTTCTATTTATGGTACTAAAACAGCATTAGCCAATCAACGAATCCCTGACACAGAAAACAGTGCCAAGTACATTCACATTATACATATACATACATTCAGCATTTCTAATAAAAGCATTCTTCACATCAGAATTGCATTACATCGATCAACCTGCATTTCTCCTTTCCGTGCAAACCTCTTTGGCGTTCCGACCCGTTACTATCGAATCCGACGAGCTAATTCGCGCCAAAGTTAGGTTGTTTCACCGCGAACCACCGCGAACCTGGAGTTCTAAATATCAGAGAGGCGACAAGTGCGGTCGATAATCGAAATTATCGATTATCGCCGCCATTTTCTTTTACCATGGATAGGCGAACTGTCAAAATGTGAAAGTAAGGTTAGCTTTCTCTTGAAAATTAAAATCGATCTGATCTTAAAAACGGAAAAAGGAAGCAGTTTAGCACAAAGTAATGTGTAAAGCATAACTTAATTTTCCGAATATTACTGACCCATATAGATTTTCTTTCTATGTTTGTGACAAAACTATGGAGCATAACACTTACATCATCGTTTTCGTCTCCTTTTCTTATCTTTTGTTTTTTACTTTTATATTTATTACTACATGTATATACACAGCACTTCATTCTGAGGAAGAAAAACAATGACAAAAAACTTGATAAATATTCCTTTTTCAAACAAAGTTTATGTTTAATAAAAATTTTAATAAATAACAGTACTCTTACATAACAGTTAATAATAATCCTTTCTTATGACTATATAACCTATTAACAAGTAAAATTATATTCTGGAGCTGCATCAACCTAATATTACAATGCTACCGTGGTATGAAAGAAAATGGTGTCGAACCACGATTTAGTAAGCCAATCCCTTACGGAAAAAAACTATTAATAAATGGTAAAATGGCCAATAGTAATTTGGCTAATAGTTAGTACTGTTAGCCAATAGTTACTATTGGCCAATAGTTACTATTGATCAATAGTTGCTGTTGGCTAATAGTTACTGTTGGCCAATAGTTACTGTTGGTCAATAGTTACTGTTGACCAATAGTTACTGTTGGTCAATTATAGTTACTGTTGGCAAATAATTACTGTTGGTCAATAATTACTGTTGGTCAATAATTATTATTGATCCAGCTACTGGATTTTCGACCATAAAATAAACTTCTTCGCTACCAGAAGAACAGAACACTTTATTGCTATCACGTGGAATTCCCGAGTTCCGGATCCTTGATCATCTATTGACGTGACAAGGGGCGACCGGCCGTGGAATAATTCCATCTCAACAGTCGGATCGTTAGTGGCAAGACATTGTATTCAACATCAGACATTCGTGATTGTATAGTCTCTGCTGTTAGTAAACTTAAATACGTAGGAGAATATCGGAGACTCATATGATATGAAAATAAAAGAATAGTAAAAACATTTCAGTATTTCAATAAACATTCACCGGTTGCTAGAAAAGTGCTTTCGAGTGTTATGACTTATGAGTATTTGTTAGAACAATAAAATGTTAAGATATAAAGAAGCTTCGCTTTGGTATTGCCACGTTTACGTTTTGTATAGACTTATTTCTTTTGTATGCTTGTGATATCTTCTTATGAAGAAAATAACGATTGAGAAATAGAAATTGTAGAAAGAAAAGATGCTTTGTTGGTGCACAATTTTTGCTTAACTATGTTTTGCAAAATGTTTACAATTTATATTCTATGAAAAGTTTTACAAAAACACATAATTTTATAAAATAAAATCTATAAAAATATAATTAAATTAATATTAAAATTAAATATTTTGTATAAATTTAATGTCAAAACAATATTAAATAAAAATTCTATTACATTCATTTAAATTCACTGTGTAGTAAAACTTGTATGATTTTGCGACTAAAATGTAAAAGCAAAAATAGAATCATATGTACTCGTATAAATTCACTAACATAACAATTTCCATGCAACCATTCATCAGTAATAGCCGAAGCTTTATAAATTTACTTCTATTTATGGCGAGAATTTTTCTTCTCGTTTACGAGAGTTTACCCTGTGGCAGTGAGAAAGAAAAACTCTGTACGCACACAGAAATTCGTCATTTATCCTCTTCCGTGTAGACTGTCAAGATGACGAGCGACTACATAAAGATGTCGACGACGATGAAAGGGAATGACGCGGTCAGTAAAATAAAGGGCTTCCTACGGCTACGCTCTCGAGGTTTTATGTATATATGTGGAAATATGGATAAAAAAATGGAAAAAACTGACACAGGTCAGCAGCTCCGGGCGATGCACGGATACAAAGCAAGACTAACTTGTAGCTGTTGTAAGAGAAAAGATAAGGAAGAGATTATCACAGGGGCATAAATTGTCAGAGGTTCGCATGAGATCGCAAGAATTCCGGTTACGACGCTAAAAAAAAGAATGCAGATCGCGAAAAAAGAATGCAGACTGTCCGACAGGTGCTTGATACAGTATCTGTTACGTAATCTCATGAGACAGATCGAAAGCGTCATTCAATTTGCAATCGTCGTCATGTAGGATCTTATGAGTTCGGTGGATATGCGCACGCGTCAACTAGATACGTTACATCCGCCGTGATTTGAGTCACCCAGCTCGAGTTACGATCTCATTTGATTACCTCTTCCTATGGTCGTTGTAGGATTGGAATCGAGTTGGATAAAATTTCCAATATCATCGAAATGAATCGTCGGAAGATGAAAAATATCAATGTACTGTTACTTGATCATGATTTCGCGGTAGATACGTGCAGACTAAACATCGCTGGTGAACGTTAAAATGCGCGCATATAACATTGTTTCCCTTTAGCTGCTAAGATAAATTTACAAACTTTCGTGTCTGTCATTAAGTTTATTCGATAATCATTAAACAAAATAATTTTCTCGTTAAAAATTTTGATATTTTCTTCTTCAAAATGTAATCCAGAGTTATAAATGTTAAAAAAATTCTAAAGTTTTTGTTTTACCGATTAAACATAATAATTTTCGTAGAATGATGTTGCATACATAGATTACTTTTAGAGATTTACAAAATCTTTTCAAAAATTAAAGTATATTAACATTAGCGTGGAATTTATGTCAAGAATGGAAAAAATTTTTGAAATTGAGATCTTTATCATTTCTAAGTCCAATACGAGCTTACTCTTGAGCTATCGTAACATCATCTACTTAATATATAAAAAGCTTTGTATTTATGGAATTGCAGAAAGTTACAAAGTATTAGATTACACGAAGAAACAACGTAGAGTTTTTTAGAATTACACTTACATTTACACTAATTACGATATTATTCTACTAAATGTATGTATATGCTTTGCGTACAATATTGAAGTAGTATACAGTGATGTCGATGACACGTAAATCGTATGTGTGTAAGTCCTGCAAATGTCCTCGCAAACACAAAGTTACATGTAATGTATCTGTTGGTGTAGTAATTTCCCATTCAATAATATAATTGTAATATGATACAATAACAAGCGTGTTTTACAATATATTAAATACAGTTATGTTGTTGAGTAGGAAATTACAACTAGCAAGTACATTATATGCACTTTTGCGTTTGATATTAAAATCTATTTATTTTTTATTATGATATTCGTTTTGATTTTTTAAGTGACAATGAGTAATTATATATAACTGAAGAAGACTCTGTAAGTACCTACGAAACGTTATTTCAATTTTGATTTATTTATGGTTTTATTAAATAAACTGATTTGTTTATTGGATTCTTAATCTTTGCTCGTCTTGTTAATCTGTTAATCTTTGTCTGTTAATTTGTTAATCTTCGCTCTGATTATTGTCCTTCGATTTGTTAACAGCTTTGCAGAACACGAGATTGTTATCTTTTCTACATTGTGTAAGTTCTGTTGAAACGAACGATTTTGGAATATCGGAATATATTAGAATTATATTTTTATAAAATATATTTCAAAGTGATACATGAACGAAATATGACAATTATATTACAGTTGGAATATTCACGGATATTTGAGATTTTTTATCGAACCACAATTCATACAAGATACCCAATCAGTCGACACGGAAATGACATCTAGAGACGTCGGAGATGAGATTTTCCACGAATCAAGCCGGATCGTTCCACCTTCCCAATGTGTAATCTAAATTTCTGCCACTGCTTTGAAACTGCGGATGAAACCAATTTTTGCTTAGACCGACAAAGCTTAGAACCTAGCTTCAAGCCATGTTCTGCAACGTTGAACTCGGCTAATTAGTGATTTTGCGATTTCCTTCTATTTTCGCCTTTCCTCTATTTTATCTGCGTCCTAAGGTAGCTAGAGTTTAAAATCTTTACAAGTTTCAGACAGAGCGTCTCATTAGTTCAATCTTGACAAGGTAAATGTGCTTTCTATAAACAAAAGAGCTCCGGGCTCTTCAAACGACATATTGTATAATTCATTAACATAATCCGTATTATTATATCGGTTTGCAGGATTATATAGTATAATCCTGCAAAATTTTCTTTAAAATTATCGAAAAATAGTAAACGAAGTAAATACAATGCTGCTAAAGTAAAGGAATCCTGCTTTTGTTAAATTTTTATATTAAAAAGCGATATTATCTTTAATACCATATTAAAGCTACAAGAATATGTAATAAAAAATAGGGATTTCCATTTTAAAAAATATTAATGACCTTGACCTGATTTTGACAAGGTCACTCAAAATCAAGTTCACATTTCCATCACGTGTCCCCCTTCAAGCCATGCAATTTTCGTTCGAAAAATTTTTCAATAAAATCATCAATTCGCGAAATAATCGACCATATCACTTAAAATGAAGCACTCTATATATATAGTATATATAATAATATAGTACATATAGTATATAATATATATAGTAATTCAAGATTGAATTATTTAACCACTAAAAGATCCAATTTTGACCGTTATATAGGCATTTAATTTCTAGTATTGATAACATTAATATACAATTAAAAATCTTTAACCTTTTTATTTGTTAAAAAGTACGTATAATGCATCAACAATTCCGAAGTGCGTTAAATATCTCTAAGTTACATGGAAAGAGCAGTATTTAAAAATTTACATCCAACTTCTTTAACGAGGCTTTACGAATTTAACTCTCTTTGTCGTTGCGAAGTCTCCGCCCGGATCACGGCTTCGCTGCAACAGCGAAATTACGCAGTCGTCTCGGTTCTCGCTTCTGAATAGCGAAACAATTTGCAACTTCAGCAGCTCTGGCTGACGGCGACTGGCTGTCGTTGGAAGACGCTCTTCTTTCGATCCGCACGAACAATACCGTCCCATTAACAGATGCGATCTGCAGCTGCTAATACTCAGTGCCGTGCGATTTGTGATAACGAGCAACTAGGTCGATGGCTGCGTTCTCTTCGTTCAGCTGACATGAAAAATCATTACGCCTCTCGCGATGGTGGGTTGGGAGGCATGAAACGATGAGAAAAGGGAAACGCGGAATATAGGATATTCTGCGTGTTCACAGTACTCAGCGCTGTTTTAACTGAAATAATCGTTATCTAAAAAAAATGTCGCAACACAAATAATGTTTCAATTTCGAACGCTTAAAAAGTAAATATTTTAGTTTAAATGTATAAAGGTTTTGTATCTAATAAGGGTTTGATATCTAACCAAATTGTATCTAATGAAAGATAATCAAACTCTTACATTGAGAAAAACGTCTGATTATAGGAACAAGATGGTGGAATGCATTTTGAGATAAAGAGTTTTTCAGTATCATGATTGGACTTAATATTTTGTAGAGCTAGAACCAACGTTAGACTTAATTATACAGATTTAGTTAATATTTGTTATTGGATATGTGAAACGCTTCTAGTATTTACTATATAAAAGTAGTTTTTTATAGCATATCCCGTATTTGACTTGATGATCATTTTAAGACTTTTGATCAGTAAGCCAAAATCTATGACATGTCAAAATTTCAGCCAATTTGACCAGGATCCCATTTCTATAAAAAGTATGAAAGGTCCTTACTTAATATTTAATATCTTTTTCATGATTTTTATTTTAAAAAAGTTTTTTTATCAATTTTTTTACTTGATTTTTTATTTCGAAGTAAAAAAAAGCTTGCTTTTTCATATCTAAATCTAATTAAATAAATTTAGTATCATCATCCGAAAGTTCTGGTATATTTAACAAAAAGCAATTAATTATGCTCATCAGGTAATTTCTAAAAGAATTGACATATATATTTTTACATCTATAACAGATTTTCAATTCATATTAGAAAATAGCTAAAAAGTTAGCCGAAATATGTATACAAATTAGTAATTAAATATGATAGATACAATTTGATAATATAGAAATTTATTGCGCACGCGTAGTACAGCGCTAATTCCCAATAGCTAAATCTATTATACTATAATTATAATAAATAAGTTTTTTACTATTCCATATAAAAGATGTTATCAGCAGATTTTTTACCATTGCGAATAAGGTTAAAATGCGAGCTGCATACACAATTCCCTACAAATTAAACAGATTCATTAACGGGTAAAGATGACGTTAACAAAATGAGTAAATGTAACGTGGTGTACAGAATTGACTACCGAGAATGTGAGGCTACGTACATAGGACAAACTAAGCGCCAATTAAAAACTAGGATTATGAAAAAAACTCAAAATTTGAGTATTTACATTCAAATTTGAGTGTTAACTCCAAATTTTGGAAGTTTACACTCAAATTTGGATGTATACACTTCAATTGTGAGTGTTTACACTGCAGGTTAAGTGTTTATGCTCAAACATTGAGTGTATACACCCAAAGATTGAGCGTTTATATATGAAATTGAGTGTATACATTAAAAGATTGAGAGTGTACACTCAATAACTGAGTGTTCACGCTTAAGTTTGAGTGTACACACTATAAACATTAAAAAATTTACTCTCAACTCTTGTATATGGCACTCATTAGAAACATTAAACGGCTTATGCTGGATTCACATTGCATCCGATTTACGCCGTACGACGCTCTGCAACCAATCAGAAAACAGAATTCCGATGATACGAAGCAAAATCCATCCTGTTTTCTGATTGGTTGCAGAGCGTCGTACGATGCACATTGGATGCAGAGTGAATCCAGCATTAAACCTTTGATCAGCGTTCCGAGATGGGTTGGAAACTTGCGCATGCGCAAAAAATTTCTGGCGGGAAAATACAAATAAAAAATATTAAAAAATTGGTTTTTACTTTTTGTATAATAATAATGCTCCACACCTTTAAAGAATCTGAGTACGACATATTTCATTCATCGTGGAATGATTAATTTACCATAATTTTTTGAAGATAGTACTCTAATATTTTCAATAAAAAACATTCATTAAAAACCTTCATCATTTTTTTTAATTAAAATTTTTTGCCAAAAAATAAAAAATTTTTTTAGATGTAATATCATGTTAAAAAGTGTCAAATTTTTTCAGATTTTTTAATTCACACAGTAGGAAAATAGAAATAAAAAATTAACATTGACCTTTTTCACCATTACTACTACATGGATAAGTTTAGCAGGTTGAAATTTGATGTAAAATAATCTTTTATCGAGCTTAATAATGTGACGTACTCAAAACTGAATTTGGTTTAGGATCATTTTTCATATGCTTATTCGACTAGGCCTTTTGAATAAAATTTAATACATTTTCTTGAATTAAATTGTTATTCTACTGGTATAATTAAATTAACGACGAATTGAGAGAGAGAGAGAGAGAGAGCAGTTACGACCTAAAAATTTATAATTAAAAATAACTTAAACTCATAATTTGAAATTATGAATTTGACATTGAATGAAAAGTGCCAGTTAACTATTACTCTAGAGCTTACAGCATATACTAATGGAGCGAGCATCATCTATGTTTTACATAGTGAACTGGCGAACAGGTAAGTAAGACGAAGAAGAAGATATTTGGTAATGATCTCTCTCCCTCAATTTGTAATTAGTTTATCAGGCCCCACCTCTGTTCGGTGACAGTAACGAATTACGATCCCTGCCCGTGCGACGTCATAAAGTCTTAAAAAATGCCAACCTTTTATTTGATTCCCACGTGTAAAGAAAAAGATGACAATAAATTAAATCGAGACGTATCATTTCATAGGTAAATTAACGAAAAATATAAACAAATATTTACTTTAATATTAATAACAAAATTAACCTCTATTCGTTATTTGTGATAGTGACAGAAAACACTGTAATCAAATATTCCCCTCTCTGTCTTATTTGCATGCGTCACTATTCAACACAGTTCGCTCGCTCCATAAGCTCTAGAATTAAATTTATTAATAAATATAACTAAATAAAAGAAACGCCAACTACGATCAAAACTAAATGTTAGAATAATATTTATATGTATGTTTTAAATGTAATATATTTATGTTGTGCGTGCGTGCGTGTGTGCTGTGTATTGTAGATACATGACAATGTGTCAATTTCTTTCAAACTTGCAACACTATCAGCTGAAAAAAAAATAATTTCATAAATTGAATTAATTGTCGATTTAGTGCTGTTAACATCTTAAACTTATAATAAATTATTGTGAAAAATATTACTTCAGCCAGGAATCGAATGTGGAACCTTCCGATGAAAGTTCTCGGGATGTTTTAGCCAATTCGATCACTGAAGTATATGATCAATTTATTAAATGAATCTAAAAATTAAATTTCATTATCTTGTATTATCTGGCTATTTAACAAAACACTGATAATAAAACATTAATAAATCTTTGAACTATAAATATAAACCGTTTGTCACATTCTCATTCATCGCGAATACCTAAACTTCAAGATTTGATTCACTTTTAAATTTTTTTTTTTCCCCGGATTTCCTTCTTGTTTCCCAAATCGGTGACAACTTTAGTGGCATAGCTCGTTCATTCACGAGTGAAATCACAGTTAGTACTAATCGCACTCAAAAATTAGTATTCCTCGCACTCGGCACACCTTATAAATCGTAAGATCGATAGGGAGACAGACTCGGACGAATGGTTGCGCAATATCTGTCCGACGACGCATACATAGATATGCTTCGGACTCATAGCGTCCCATTCGCACACGTATGTCCGAAGGTCCTCGGACAGTGCTACTGGCAGCATTGTGCTGATTTCTCGAGGGATATAACAGAACTCGGAGCCGTACGTAATGTCAATCCAATCCACGTTCTAATGCCTGTACCCGACAGCGAAGCTAGCTCACCATGCTGCAGAATCGCACGTTCCTTCGGCGGCCCGTATAAGAGTGTTTCCCCCCTCCCACCCTTGGGAATAATTCACCCCAACATACTAGTTAGACGCGCGTGTGTTTCTCAATAACAGAGAAGAAAATAATCGGCCGGTCGATATTTTCGGTAGATGCAACTTAAACAGCAGTCGGATGTCGATACGAGGCAGTTTGCAAAAGTACATTACCCGTGTAACTAAAAATTGGTAAACCACTGCGCGCGATCTCACGAACAGACCGAAAAAACGATTTCGTTCAAGTATCTAAATTTAGATAAATATAGATCTTAAAATAATATCGATCGTCAAAATAATTATGTGGGGAAATTCAAACATAACAGGCAATTATGCAAAAAATGTTGACATTCCAACAATCACTCTTATAAAAATCTATTATTGGCCAATTTAATACTGATCAATTTATTCTTGAAAGACAGAAATTAATTATTCATTCGGAGTACTAAAAGTACTAAACAACAAAACTTTCAGTATTTAAAAGAAGTAATTAAATACGTCTTTCAGTATTGGCCAGTATTAGATTTCTGTAAGAGCAATATGAGTGTCCTATATAATTATTTTGATAATCCAACAAAATTTATTTTCAGATTTGTATCTAGCTACATTTTTAGGTATTTCAGCAAAATTGTTCTTTCGCAAAAAATGTTGACATTTTAGAAATCATTCTCACAGAAATTTATAAATATTAGGTAATTGAATATTAGTCAATTTATTACTGAAAGATAGAATTAATTATTCATTTGGAGTACTAAAAATACTGAACAACAGTGCTTGCGATATTTAAAATAAATAATTACTGCACTTAAAGAAAGAAGTCATATCAGTAACTATAAATTTGTAGTTAAATAGCGCCTCAACTATATATATATTACAAAATTCTAATAAGAATACTAAATTAAGTGAACTAAGAAAATATAGCAATGTTATAACCATATTACAAATAATTAATATTACTTTATTTTTTTAGTTCATTTTATTTACTTATTGTTCTTATTAAAACTTTATAATACGTAGTTACAAATTTTTGTATGCAATTTTCATTTATTTTTGTCTTTCAAGTTCGAACCCGATGCTGCGCTTTTTATTGTAAGCTGAGTGGTTTTCTTCTTAGAAGAAATCGAACTCCGCTACGTCCTTTTGGTGACAATACCGCTGGTACTGAGCGATTCTCTTTAGAGAAAAGGTTTTAAATGTATTTCTTAAAGTTATCTTATCAATGATTAATTAGTTACTATGATGTATTTTATTTAAAAAAAAGTTTCTGTCTAAACTAGAAAAATGTAATTGTTATATCTATTTGCATGAAGTCCAAGTAACTACTCAATGTAGTTGAGTCACTATTTCACAATTAATAGTACCTACAATATTGTTACTGTGAGTGTATCTTTTATAGTATTCAGTACTACCTTAGTTGCTGTTACTTTGTAAAATTAGTTATATATACTTAAATTGTAAAAGTTGTCAAATTTATAATTGCCACAACTATTTCGTTTTCTCTTAGTGTGTCTTTCAATATTGGTTAGTATTGGTTAGTGATGTCCGATTCGATACGCGAGTCATGCGAGAGTCGAATAGAAGAGATGTTGACAATCAATGACACAAAGTAAATCTATGAGCAAGCGCATTCATCGTTAGAGCCGGCTGCGAACATCTTTTCTACTTGACTCTCTCGTATCTCCCGTACCTAATCTGGCATCACTCTATTGTGTGGTCAATATTTATTTCTGTAAGAGTAATTTAAGTATTCTACATAATTTTGTCCAACAAGACTTATTTTAGCTCTCTCTCTCTCTCTCTCTCTCTCTCTCTCTCTCTCTCCCTCTCTCTGCTCCTCCCCTCCCCCCTCTCCTCCCCCCTCCC
>NW_017298663.1:1105154-1120332 GCF_001594075.2 Trachymyrmex cornetzi | reverse complement strand
CCCCCTCCCTCTCCTCTCTCCCAGCATTTACCTAACGTCTATTTTAATTACATTTTTAGATACTTTAGCGAAACTGTTTTTTATATATTATACATGTTGAACCACGCGAGGCCACGCCACGTGCGACATGTTCTATGTACTAATGGCTCTTGCACACTGGACGTGATGACCGATCAGCGACGAGTAATATCCATGAATGCTCTGGTTTTTCGTGATGATGTAAAATAGAACTTTCATTGAATATCGCTCGTTCATCGCTCGTCGCGTTCAGTGTACAATAGGCATAATGACTCCCGCGACTAGATTCAAAATTAACCGACTCGCAAGTCCGAGGGCGTATTTGAATGATGACAAGAATGAAGGTTCCACCTAGCGGTGGAACGAACGCTTTCTCACTTTAGTTTCGTAACCAATTCGTTATATTCAACTTTGAATAGCGTAATTCGAAGGAATCCGGAGTTTCGTAATTACTAGGTGGAATCTCCAAAGGGGATAACTGCCCGTCTTCATAAGGAACTCATCGTAGAAATTACCGCCGCTAGCGCGCCGCCGGTGCTCATTCGGAATGATTGTTTTCACGAGTTTCTCGAATATAATGTGTATGCATTACGCGAAGCGTATACGGCGTACATTGTCGAGATGGCGGGGAGCGGGGAGACCAGCAACACAAGCTGCATTAATATTTACACTTAAAGAGTCGGCTTAATTGCAAACGACATGTATTGTTTCAAATTAGACTCATTGATTTTTCCGCGACACAAAGAGATGTTGAAACTCACAATCCTTGAAGACCTCGGTATTTCATAACGTTGCCGATATGCTTGCAATCCTCTTAAAATACGCTGTACTTAATGCCACGTTTCCTTCTCTCCTTTTTTCCTTAAATACCTTTACGATTTATGTATTTTTGCAGTAAAAAATTATGCGCTTATGTATTTATTGATACAAATGTCTCAATTAATATGTGAAAAACAAGATTAATCCGATAAAAGTAACGCTCTAAAATATAGAAATAATTTATTTTTGTAGGTAACAAGAATAATAAAATTCGTTTGATTTTACATAATTATTAAACACATTATTATATTTATCTTTTATGATTTTCTCTTTTCTATGAGGGAAAAGAGAGGGAAGAAGATACCTTTTACAAAAAATAAACTCGCTACCTTCGTTCATTCATCTCCGATGACTGCTATTTGGTCAACTATATGGTCTTGCTCGAGGCAATTATCCCGTATCGAGAGATACGTTCTCGCTAACATAATTAACTCGCTAACTTTTTCAACACTTGAGTTAATTATCTCGAATAGAGATTGTTTTCATTAGAATCAAAATATCGGTATATAAGGGGAACGATCAGAAATCCAATATTATCCTACTTGTCTCCGTTGCGCGTTGACAGGTAAAACGTTAGTAAGAATATATCGTCCTCATAAAAAGATTTTGAATATATAAATCGAACCATTTTTATCGAGCGCAAATTTTTGTTCTTTCTGTGCGGAATTGTCCTAATAAGGCAATGATAACGTCTGTTGAATGTCCGAGTGTAAAAAGAAACGTGCTTCCAAAATTACATGTAATTATATAATAAAATTCATAAGATAATTTATTATCGATCTCAAAACGCGCTCAAAGCTTCACAGCTGTGCTTTCTTTTTTCATTTGCGCGCGTTGAATATTTTTCTAGATGCAAAACGAATCACCAACGGTCGAGTTCAGTTGTTTCTGACAGATGGATATATAGGAAAACCTCAAAAACTTTGCTGACTGGATTTCGCGACTGACAATCCTGCGAAACGAGCAAAATTGTCAAGCGTAAAATTTACTCAAATAGCAGAGCGAAAAAGAGCGGTATTGAAGGAGGATTGGCCGGAAATGACGGATGTCACAATTGCTCGGAGCTCCGCACGACATGCTGATAATCGAGAAAGTATTCAAATGCTTGGTCGATACGTGACCGTTCTCCGGAAATGTACTCACCAATGTAAAGTATCTAATGGCGTTGTGGATAACGTAGTCGCGCGACCTCGCACGGTTCACGCAATTCTTTATCTAACTTATAATTAAATACATGAATGTACATCGTTTAAACACACGGAGATATTGTAAGGATGTGTAACGATTCTCCCCTCATATGATAGAATTGTTTGCTCTTGTATGTGTCAAATCACAGTCACGTTTGAGTTTATTAATGGGGGAAGGAGGATGAAAATCATTTTGTCCGTTTAATTTATGCTTGACATACTGAAATAGGCTCGAGAATATCGTGTAAACATCTTCAGAAACAATAGCTGGTACACTACACATACTTCTATATTCTATTTAAAGTGTCTTCAAAAGTTATATACTATAAGGAAACTCCGGTATACGCCGCACCTATCAAAAACTTAATTTATTAAGTATTATTTACTATGTTTAAAATAAACGAACTATATCAGTAAAAACTTTGTACTGTCTACTATTATGAAAAAAATATTAGAAATCCGAAATATTTATATTTCGTATTAAAAAATAAACTTTTTTAAACCCTTGCATTTTTGCCGTATATCCCATAGGGGTGAGATGTATGGCTATTCATAGGCGGAGGGAGGATATATATGGCTCATGAAAATTTTATAAATAATGCATGTAAATAAGACATAAAATGACATAATAACTTATAAAATATGTTTATAAAGTTTTATTAAGGAATAAGAATAGTATAAATATGTATACACTGGAAAAAAATTTATTAAATTTTAGTAAATATTTGTTTCAATAGTACTAACGAAATATTTACTAAATATAAACACATATTTATTTAATTTAAACATAATTTTTTTATTTTGAGTAAATACTTATTTACTGTAAGTAAATATTTCGCTAGTACTATTGAAACAAATATTTATTAAAATTCAGTAATTTTTTTTTCCAGTGTATGAATAATAAATAATAATTACAATTTTCCCATGTATATTACAAGTGTTATGACATGAGATACATATTTCATGTAATGCATTTATTGTATTTAGTGCACTGAATTCAATCTGCGCACTTTGTATGCTTTGAGCACATTATAAAGACTTGGAAGTTTTTACTCAAAACTTTAGCAAAAAATCTCGTAAGAAGCATGTCTCGACAATAAGCTGTAATTAATGATAATAGTAATTGGATGCCATAACTATATATATATATATAAACGCATCGTAATAAAATATACTTTCAACTTTGATATTTAATATACTCGATTTCTTTCAGAGAACTGTTAACTATTTTGTGCCATTGACTATTGTACAATCCGCGTCAAATATCGACGCGATGATACTCAATGTGAATAATTACCAGCCATAACGAGAATACATTTCGGAGTAAAATGGAAGTGGGTGAGAAGCTCCTTTTGCAATTCGATTGTTGCATTGCATAGTCGATGTAATTCCTTCCTTCAAACGGACTTTACCTCGCGGTACCGTCTGCGCCGGATGCGCACTCTCCCCCGCTGCCGCCCCAGGCTTTGGCGTGGCCAGTAATCGTTAGATCTGTAGCGCCTCGGGGGAGAAGGGGGGAAGGGGGCAAATCACAGCTCGGCACGAAACGTTCCATGGTTACTTGATCCTGGAATATACCCTCAGTACCCCCCTTGCTCGTGTTCCTGTTCTCTCTTTGCAATCGTGCGGTGCGTTGCCGTGTTAACATCTATCGATTACAGCATTACGGCATAACTCGCGGAACGCGCCACCTAATGGCTTATTATTATCAGCCGTGAGAAGGGATCGAGAATGAAGTTGTAGTGGATCGGTATCGTCGTATCATTAGTGGTCTACTTCAAGCAGAATTGATGGGTCAACGTACCCTTCCTCCCTTCTGCCCTTTCGTCCTCCTCTCCATCCGCATCGTCAAGTTATACTGAGATATGCTATATTCAAACCATAATTGCCCACTTTACTTTTCGTGAAATAACCATCAGTTTTGCAATCACGCTCGCGCCACGGTCTACGATAATGTCGTTGAAAATGCCGCAGTCTTTCGCGCGCCTCGGAAAAATGAAAAAAAAAAGCGCGGATTGTAGTAACAACCCTTAAATCAGAGTTTAGCCATTAGATAGCAACCTATATGATCGATCCGATATTTTTCTTTAAATTCATTTTAGTCAAAGCGAGATAGCATATATTCTTGAACATATCTTTCTTTGTATCGCATAACTGCAGAGAACAAAATAAATCCTATTTTTTTTTTTCACTTTCAAGCAATTACAGAGCGAGATAAAATATATTTTTTCTCACTTACACAATTTGAAAGAAAAATGTCGGATCCCTTATTATGATCAGACTTACAGAGATTGATATTTTACATTTTAACATTTTAATATACCCGCCCTTTATCGAGTAAAAATACATAAAAGAACTGGGTACCGATAATTTAACTTTTTCTCTAGAGCGCAAATGTAAAAAATGAAAATTTTTATGTATGCGTGTATTAGGGTAGTTGTTATTTCAACAATTTTTGAAATTTAATCGTGACACCCTTTAAAGTGATTCAATATTTAAAAAAAAGTAACACTAGTTCTTTCAGATTTTTTGAACAATTTTAACCCATGTCACCGGGGCACAATTAGGCGGAAAAACATTTTTGTGGACAAAATTCGGCCGACGCTCTAATTCTTAACCAATTAAAAAATTTTTTTTAATTTGCTCGAAATTGAGTGAGCTGAAAACCCATTTTGCGTAAATTTTTTTATTATGGTCCAAAATAAAAATTTTAGATCCAATGAAGTAAACAGAAAAAATCAAAATTATGCAAAAACGCAATCAAAATTTAGGCAGAATGGGCTTATAACTCATTCAATTTCGTGCAAATTAAAAAAAAACTTTAAAGTTAGTTAAGAATTAGAGCGTCAGCCGAGTTTTTCCCCCACAGAGCCTTGAAATTTAAAAGGCTCTGCAAATTAATTTTTTTGTTGAAAAAACAGATGTAGTGCAAGTCCGTGTTAAATCGCGATATCAAAAATAGATACAACATAGGCCAATATTCATAACTGGTTCTTATTTTAAGACCATCTAAAGTATAAATATCTTAAGATGTTAATACGGCTCTCTAATTGATTCATAATATCTAAAAACTGTATGATGGTCTTAAATATACTTTCTAAATCTCGTGAAGTGAAATCTCGCTCGAAAAGACTGAAAATTTAGCCTGTCTTGAACAAAGAGAAAATATAGCCACTTTTTGTTCAAATTTTCACTCTTTTTAAAATAAGATTTACTCCTTTGGAATGAAATTCATTCCAAAGCCAAAGTGAAATCTCAATCCCTTTTTTGGAGCGTAATATCAGGATAGATGGAACTTCTCTCCAAAAAAAGGAATTGAGATTTCACACTTTCGGAATGAATCTCATTCCAAAAGAATAAATCTTACTTTAAAAAGAGTGAAAATCCGCTACTCTTGAACAAGACGAAAAATTTAACTTGCAGAGCTTTTTAAATTTCAAGACTCTGCACAATGAGTGGAAACATTCAGCCGACGCGCGACGCTCTAATTTTTTATCAATTTTAAAGGTTTTTTTTAATTTGCTCGAAATTGAATGAGCTATAAGCTCATTTTATGTAAATTTTAATTAGGGTTCAAATTAAAAAAATTACTGATTTAATATTCGTTTTCGTATAATTTTGATATTTTTCTTTTTACTTCATTGAATCGGCAATTTTTATTTTCGACCATAATCAAAATTTCCGCAAAATGGACTTTTGGCTCATTTAATTTCGAGCAAATTAAAAAAAATCTTTAACATTGATTAAGAATTAGAGCGTCGGCCGAATTTTGTTCATAAAGGTGTTTTTCTACCGTGCTCCAGTGGCACTGGTTAAAATTGTTCAAAAAGTTTGAAAAAAATTTGGTGTTATTTTTTTGAGATATTGAATCACTTTATGGAGTGCCCCGATTAAATTTCAAAAATTATTAAAATAATGACAACCCTAATGTGCGTGCGTGCGTGCGTGTGCGTGCGTATGTGTGTGTGTTGTGACGTGACAATTTTTTTCCGACACTGTCGCGGTCTGCACGCAAAAAAAGGACTTACAAGGGAACCACGCGAGGTGTCAATTTTAACGAAACTTTGTGTACTTGTAGCTTACATAAAGAGATGAATTTAGAAAATATCATTTGCGGTCAAAAATCGGTTTGAAGGGGTGAAATTACCCCTTATGTGTTAAGCGGAATTCAGCTGTTTCCGTTACGTCGCGAAAAATATTCGAGATATCAAAAACTGTTTTCTACAAAAGTTTTACAACAAAATTAGTTGTATTCATTCGCGTTAATAATATTTTTTAAAAACAATTATTTTTCAAAATTTTCAAAACAATTTTTTTAATAATCTAAAAAAATATCATTGACATGAATAAATAGAAGCAATTTTATTGTAAAACTTTTGTATAAAACATTTTTTTATATCTTGAATAGTTTTTGAGATATAACAGAGAAAGCTAACATCGCTTTATATATGAGGGCAGTGATGCACATTTGGCCCCCGGCACCACAGAAAACCCGCCCCACCACTTCTGTCTCCACCAAGCAGACACCTACTAGCACCGAGTCGGCCGACTTCGCTGCTGCGCGAGAGCGAGCGAGACAGCGAGAGAGAGGAGGCCATCCTTTTCGCTCTTACTCGCTTGTGTTTACAAGTTACTAGTAGAACAAGAAGGACGGGCGCTCTCTCTCGTTGTCTCGCTCGCTCTCGCGCAACGGTGAAGTCGGCCGACTCGGTGCCAGTAGGTGTCTGCTTGGTGGGGATAGAAGTGGTGGGGCGAATTTTCTGTAGTGCCGGAGGCCAATTGTGCATCACTGGGCTGCGGCAGATAAGTTCAAATCGCACAAACTATGCTCAAAATAGTATAAATCAAAGACATAAAGTCTGTTCTTTTTGGCTGAACTTTTGCGCTAGTTCATCTTTCTTCCTTTTCTCTCCAGCAGGAGCATCCTTACGCGTATCTCGCGTGTTTTGTTTTTAATGTAGCCTCGATTATTCTACTTACCCCTATAGTCAACTGACCCCGGTCTCCCTTACGTGTAAACGTATAACGATTTTTCGTTTAAACGTATAATAGCGATTTCCTACCCAGTGATAAATGATACCAGAATCGATATCGAATTGATATCGATTCAACGCCGAAATTATCAAATCGACGTCGATTCGATATCGATTTCATTGTCATTTCTCATTGGGTAGTTTTTAACTATAATATAACGATATAACATAGGTGAAATCTTCTCAAAGTATCACATTTTGATTTTCTATAAAAATGCTAGGCGAAGTTCATCTCGCCAAGTTAGTCTCGCTACGGATCGTTCGATGGATCAGGAACAAAAGGTCCTCGCTGGATCGAATGCGATGCGAACATTTACCGCAAGAGCATTTACCGCGTGCATTTATCGACGATATTCGTGAGCGTTAATCGCGCGTGAACTGCGACTGCAGGATAGCCGGCGATATTAAGAGGCACTTCTCGTTATTGCGGCGGTGAATAACTCGGGCACGAATAATGCGCTGCAAAATTCCCAATCTTTCCTGACCGGACGATGCGCTTTTCTTTCCCCAAGAACACATTACACGATTGTTCAGAACAAAGAGATCGCGTCGGTTCTTTATTAAATTCCTGGGAGATGCTTCTTACGTCATATCTCGGAGCGTTCAGACCCGACCGGGTTAGTGCTGTCCAATCGCGCAACTGGTTTAACAATGAACGAGGACAGAGATCACGGTAAGATGAAGGAACAAGCGAGAAAGAAAGAGTGAAAGAGGATTGTGAAAGGGCGCGTTCTCAGGTTTTCAATATTCACTGATCGACAGTCTGTGGTTGTGGTTCATGCTAGGGAGAGAGAAAAAGGAGAAGTAAGAGAAGGAGAGGGGAAGAGGGAGAGAGAGAAAGAAAGAGAGCACTTTATTTAGCATAAAATTGAAAGCAACTTCCAACAATTTTAATATGTGCTCAGATACTACACCGATATTAGAGGACGAAGTCCAAAAATCCAAACGAATTGTCCTATTGAAATATGGCGCAGCCGATGGTGATGCTTTAATATTTTTACGAAACTTGATAGAGTGAAACGGTCTGAAAAATTCGTTATAAAATTGTAAAATATTGTAACGAAATGCTGTCGATTGAATGTGGAAAAAGTAACGTCTATAAAAAACTACAAAATTCTTTTTGCTAAAAGTATATAAAAAAGTGTGTAAAAAATAGCAATTCAACAGACGAGAAGAAAAAAAAAGAAATAGTTTTTAATACATTCGTCTATCAAAAGAGTTATCGATCACGTCTCGAAAAGGTTTAACAATTTATTCTTATATTGTCGTTTTTATTATAAAGATAATAAAGTTGAGAGAACGCTATGTTTCAGTTTTAACCGCTAAGGGCAATTCGAATATACGTCGCATATACGGACTTTTGTTAGTTTATCGATCCCATTTCGGGAAGAGAGGTTTTGTGGTTACAATATACCGGCGCCCAGCTGTGCTTTAGGACAAAATTAGATCTCACAGGATCTTCTGGACATGCTACCTCTCGTTTTCCTCATCGATAAATATCCCTCATATCAGTGTATCGTTCACAACTTAACTCCATGACCTACGCAGCGCCTGCGATTTAATTAACCACAGATTAATTTTCCTTCAAATACGTTGCGCGCTCGTGCCGTGCCGGTACGGTGTACGTGTGGACCAAACTATCGTTACTTCCGGTTAAACCGGTATCCATTCAGATACACCTTTGCTTGTTGAGCCGAGAAAGGAGTTCCGGGATGGTAATTTGCGAAATTACGCAAACAGACGTCATTGCCGCGCGGAAGTTAATGTAATTCCGTTGTAGTGCATTTACCGCATTCATCGAACTTCTGAACTAAACCGTAAGATATTCCAATCCAGTTTAATCTAAGATAGAGGGATCCTTCGCTGCCTAAAAGAAATTTTTCAATGAACTTGATTTTTACTTCCTCGGATACAGATAATAATATCCTAGCAAAAATTGTTAATGAAAGATTGTGTTTATATGGAGTTTATTTATAAAGAGTTTTGTGGATGGTTAGACTGTTTACGAAAAATTTTATTGATGATTACTATGGCACTGTTTGGAAGCACGTTGCAAATATCTATTGAATCCTTTGCTGGCAGTAATAAAACGAAAATTTTACAATCACAAAACTAGAAACATCTGAGATTATGTCACTAAACGTTCACTTAAATATTTCATATAGTGATCGCGACATTTCAAAAGCAATTCTACACGGAAAAAATGATTTTGCTAGACTATCTAAAAATTTAGATACAGATCAGAAAAATTTGGTAGAACTGTCAAAGTAACTTTGTAGAAAACTTAAACAGCGAGAGTATACGAATAAATTATTTAACCACATCTTTTTCGACACGTGATTGATATAACTTTTTTAATTAAAATGTGCTAAAAATTGTACTTTTTTTCTTTTTTATTCTCGTCTGTCGGGTCCCCGTTTTTTAATATACTTTTTTAATGCACTTTTAATAAAAAGAATTTCGTAATTTTTATGGACGTTGTTTCAACTTAAGCATGATGATGAACAATGCTGCAAAAAATTTTGATATTTTTACAATAAAATTATTTTTAGATCTGTATTTAGCAAAATTTTTAGATATTTCAACAAAACTGTTCTTTCCATACATGATTAAATTTTTATTCATAAACAATTCAATAAATGTTTAATTTCAATGGAATATCTATTCAACGTTTAAGCAAACTTTTTATAAATTTTCAATAAATATGCTATTTCTGTCAAAATGTATAATGGCATCATCAATTAATAATTAATATTCATAGTTTCTGACATTCTAATGTGATACAAAGATTTCAGCAAACACGTGATGAATATACGTTAATCAGATCAAACCATCTCTGTGTTTTAATAAGTTTGGAAGAGTGTATCCGTTACGTCAGGCAACGGCTGATTGATAATGCACGAGGCATATGCATTTTCCGACTTCTCCGAACTATAGTTTCACGACTCATCATCTCATTTATCATCATCTCTCGTGGAAGCTTATGTTTTACAATGTTGTATTTTCTCTAACTTCGCGAACCTTGTTCTCATTAGCTTTCATTAAATACTAGATCCTATTCTCACATTTTTAAAGTTTCCCTCTAGAAAGTAAGGAATATTTTATGTTGTAAGAATAATTCACCGCATAATAGTACCAATCAAGGAATTTACCCAACGAATCGACAATTGAATTACAATTGAACCGTTAATTGTGTTGATAATTGAAAATGTCTCTCTTGTGTGCTATCTTTTCCATTATTATAAGATTTCAGCCTTTACAAATTGCATGGATACAACTTATTTGTAATATAATTAGCACTATTTCTGTCATTCTATCTTCATTGTTTATTAGACGTAAAAGATATGACACAAATAGTGCTAATAGCATCTCCCTGAACGCACCAAATATCTTCTCCGCGCAGTGTATTAATTTTAATCTAAACTCTAAATAATCTGACCTGTGAACTATTGCATCCACGGTTGCTACCTTCGGTAATTATGCACTTTAAGAGACACCGCGATAACCTTGACCTTGACATATATGCTGTCATGATTCTGAGTAAACCCTTTGCTTTAACAATTAGGTGACAGTCTCTTAGTTTCTGAGATATTTAGACTTAAAGATCTAATTTGTGTAATAATTATTTATATTAATGGACACCACGCCGATGATCCTGATCTTGTTATATATTGTGAAGGTCATTCAGGGTCAAACCCTGAATGACCTTCAGCAGGTTTTAGATAGCAATTACTGTTCGTTAAAAAAATTAATTAAAAAATGTGAAAATGCTGGTGTCCCTTTTCTACTATATGAAACAGAAATTTCCTTCTTTAAAATATATTTTACATCTTTCCACGAGAAAACAACTTTCACTTCACCTCCCCTTCTGCTTCAGGGGCGCATCCTCCCCCCCCCCCTCCCCCCTGGTTCAGAGGCGCACAACTTTTCACTCTCCCTTGGCAGGGAGGGAGATGGGGTAGGAGTCGTTTAACGTGGAAAGTCATGTGCTCCTGAAGCAAGGCGGAAAGTGGGGTGAAAGTCGCTTCGCATGAAAATCCTACGCCCCTAAAGCAGAGGGGGAAAGTCGTAAAATATACTATTTTAAAGCAGGAAATTTCTGTTTCATTTAATAGAAAGGAGACACCATTTTTCAAACGTATTTTGTTAATAACTTTTTAACGTCGACCGCCATCTAAAACCTGCTGAAGGTCATTCAGGGTTATAACCGTCACAACATATGTTGAGGTCAAGGTCATCGGCGCGATGTCCCTTAAAGTAAAGTAAGTGCATAATTACCCTACCTTCCTGTCAGAGATCCTACTATCTTGCTAGAGATCGCCTATCAAAAGTGTAAAAAGTAAAAGTCTTAATAACTTTTCTTTTTTAGAGAATGCATTACAAGATACGATACAATAGAGAGAGAGAAAAGAGAGAGAGGATTAAAAAAGCGTCAATTTCTATCCAAAAAGGTGTAAGTGAAAGAAAATTCAAATGCCATGAACTTTTTAATAATTTTATCGTATCTAGGAAGTCAAGCTGTTTACAAGTACTAGGAAAGCCAAAGCGGACGCACCCACAGTATTTTTTTTATAAATTTTGACTTCCTAGATACGATAAAGTTATTAAAAAGTTTGTGACGTTTAGAAAACACCTCAAACATTAAGCGAAAATATGGAAATTTGGATGAACATACCCATGTTCGTGCTTAATTCTCAAAGTGTTTCTTAAACGCTACAAACTTTTTGATGTTATCGTATCCAGGAGGTCAAAATCTGCAAAAGACACTATTTCCTTTAAACCTTTTTATATAGCAATCGGCGTCTTTTTATCTTTCTTTGATAGGCAATCGATCTCCTGTAAGATAATTAGATTTCCGGCAGGAGGATGGCAATCGTGTCGCATCTCGTCTGGGAAAACTGTTTGAAATTGAGAAGTACGATCTGGAACAGCAAGTAGAAATCTCAATCTTTTCCTTATTTCTCAAAGTATCTTTTGATAAAACTACCTTCTCTCATCTCGTAAGAAAATTAACAACTCTTGCAACACGTTTTGACGTAAAAATCTCGGATTATATCGAAGTGCGACAATGCAGAAATGTTCTTGCTTTGAGAATCCTCGAGGCAGTCGTATCGTAATGGCCGAGGAGGACGCAGAGAATTCGAAAGGAGAAGGTGTACGGTAATGTTACATCCGCTTACATCTTCAATCCTCTGAAATGTGTGCAAGAGTGTGCATACGTACATATGTGCTGATAAACGTCGAACCAAATTCGTCTACGTACGACGGAAGCATTCAATTCCTCTTTCCCGGCTCGCTTTTCTCTTCCCTGCCTCCTTATCCGCGGATATTTTAATATAGAAAGAGAAGAGACCCGAGAGAGGATGAGAGATCGACGCGAGGGAGAACACGTTCTCAAGTTTCACTAGAGGCGACTTCATCGTAGGGATGAGGCGAGACGACGGCCGAACTCGAACTTCGGTCGACGATTAATATTTGCAGACAATGGGCAAGCGCATATTTCCGCAAGGTCCTTTCCGGCCTTCTGCAGCTTGGCACTCCTATCTTCCGCCTTACACCAGGGGTCGTCCTAGCGAGAACAGAACGCACATATATATATGTGTATGTACGCATATATACGTGTGTGTATAAGAGAGTGCGTCCATGTATCTTGAGGTCCGTGTACATGATCTCCAGGCCACTACCAGCCACCACTGCTTCTCTCTTCTCTGTGTCGACGATGTCCGCCGCCCTCCGCCGCTGCAATGTGCGGGCATGTGTGTGTCACGGCACGTCTGCTGCCTAACGTACGATGCAAGTTTCCATTGTCTCGTCTAACTCGGAGCGCGCCCACTTTTCGTCGTATTCGAACCCGAAGAGGGACCGAGAAGAAAGAGCGGAAGCACAAAAGAAGCAAAGGGCGAGAAAGACGGGAAGAACGCTCATAGACAATCACTGACGACTCGAACCTTAAATATCTCCGACGACATTGCCGACCACTTTTCGAGGCTTTAAATCAGAAAGTTTCTCCAGCCCGCGAACAACGTCGCCGCTGTGCACAAGATCGAATCGATTAATAAGATCGCAAGAGAGAGAAAGAGGTAGAGAGAAGTACTTGGATGGCTTTTGTTTTGTCGTGGATAATATGTCGTGATATCCAATATCGAGCTTTTATTAATCCTTAACTCGCAGCGTTAATTGTCACCTGCTTCTTTCATTGATTTATTATCCTTTATGTTCTTCGCATAAAGAATATGCGAAAAAATCTGCAAGGTTAATTGAGAAATATGAAACAAAATGTACTGAAAAAGTCAAGTAATAATAATCACAAGCCTAGATAATAATTACTAAAATTTGATGCAAATAATTTTAATCAAATGTTCAATTCTATTTATCTATATCAGTCTGATTTCATCCACTAATGGATATCGACCTCTCCCTTTACATTCTACATAGTCTTCGGAAGGAAGGAGTTTGGCATTAAAACGCTACGCTTGCCATGTGTATTAGTGAATAAATCAAACGGACTAATATGCCGATCGAGGAAAACCGCTCTGATGATTATGACCTTGACATATGTTGTTAAGATAGAGTGACCATACGTCCCGTTTTAAACAGTTTTTTTTTTTTTAGTTGTATCCCGTTATCCTAACAACGTTAACTGAAAAGCACTCGAAAGGAACACATATTACTAGCACAACAATAACACGACACGCATTCACTCGACGATAAAAAGCAGTCAACCGATTTAATTGGTTATGTTTATACTAGCGTTGTCGAAACGCGGAATCACTTCTTCCTTGCTTATTACTGATTATTTTTCGTCACGGAAGCAGAAGCTTCCGTGACGAAAGGAGACACAATACGATCAGATTTCATTAAATAGTACACAAACAAAGTAATAGTGCAAGACACGTTTAACGCTGAACTCGACTTTGCAAAAATATACGGATGCCGGATGATGTAACAGTCGTGCCGAAGCGTCTACTCTGGGGTTGAGCGATCTTTCAAAACTAACGCGGAATCACAGTCCTCAGTAATGTGTGGTTTATATATAACTGCTTTGTAATCTATTGGCAGTAATTATTACACGAGCAGTAATATTCCTAATAATTTTAACGATGTAATGCCTGTCGTGTGATCTGTCAATAGTAATTGCTACACGGGCAGCAATATCCCCAGTAATAACTACACATTCAGCAATCGGTATTTTCTGTAAGGATTGTAACAATCAATTAATTTTGATTTTATCCTAACAGCTGTTAAAATATTGGTGAACAAAATAGTTTTTCAAAGAGGAAAAATAAGATTACCACTAGTTTGTCAATCACATTGAGCGATTTCCACTTTACAAATTTCTATTATAATTTTTTGAATGCGTCTTAACATTGTGAGAATGACCCGATCGGCGTCGAAATGTTTGTTATTATATTTTTTTATATTTATTTTGGAATATTAAATGTTCTTAATTTATTTTTAACTAGCTCGTAGTCCTTCTGTTTATTTATATCGATTTAATTTAATCTTTTAATTTTTAACTTGTGACGATTACTGATTATTTTTCGACAATATTGACGATGGTTTATCTTGTTACAATTGCGACAGTTGTGCGATGAGCGTTTTTTTTTTAATTCTCTGGTTTTGCACATCCTTTTTAAGGCGTCGTCTACAATACACGGAGTAAGAAGTAAGAGTAAGAAATTGACCAATCACAGTCGATTATTCTTCTCACATTCGACTGTGATTGGTCAATTTCTTACTCTTACTTCTTACTCCGTGTATTGTAGACGGGCCTTTATACGTTGCAATGAGTTAATTCTCATTACTAAATTACTTTAGCTGGAGACTTACTATCTCACAACCACTCAGCTATGCAACTCTGTGGCACAACACTAGGATGTTGAGGATGGATACGTCTCACTACATCGCTGGCAGCAATTGAATTATGTGAACGAAGTTTTTCCTACGACATACTCGCAATTCTTTGTAATTATAGTTTACTGAAGATGGCTCAAAAACGGAGCCAAAACATACTGTATTATATAATCGATTGTTAAATTTGCGCAATCTAGTTATAGCGCCGACTCCTATGGCCCTTTTAGCTCATATTATTTTACTACATATTTTGTTAAGTAAAGGAGT
>NW_017298663.1:1098399-1105115 GCF_001594075.2 Trachymyrmex cornetzi | reverse complement strand
TTCATACCATAAAAATTATGTCTAAGACATTTTGTCGAAAAATGAATAGTTTCGGAAATAATTGTTTGCTTCCATACTTTTTCCCCACCCTGTATATATAATTTATTATTTAGTTATTATTCATATTTTATCGTTAAATTATTAATTTGGCACACCAATAACCGCGCAGTGTTATACTCTTTCCTCGTATTTGCTCATTTGCCCGTATTAGCGAGTTTAAATTGTTAATTCAATAAATATTTTAAAGCTCAATAAATCATCTAACAATAAGTACTGAAACAAATTTCTTCAAACTTTCGATAAACATATAACTATTTATGCCAAAGAAATGCGGCATTATAATTATTTTGATTTTATTGCAATATTACACTCGCGCGCATTTGTTTATTATCTAAACTGACTCTGATATCTGTTTCGGAAAAAGCTCATATTTTCTCTTCTAGTAGATAAATCTATAATAATTAATTATTTAAAAAAAAAATCACGCGTACAATTTCCGATCGAGTGGTCGATTTTTCTATTTTGCATAGCGAAAAATCTATATATCTATAACGTATATCTACATCAATATACGTTTCGGGCAACAATCAGAGAACCAGAATGGGCTCTGCAACGGAATGGCTTTGATCGTTCTATTAAATATCCCTTGTCTATTGAATAAATCCATACCGCTATATGGGCACGATAGATATTTCTATTCATCGATGGAAACAATTGTTGATATTCCGGCCCACTTGTGATATCCTCCGCCGATCTGACAAAACCAATGCATTCAGGTATTAAACTGAAATATCAAATCAACAGCAGAATAACCGTATACCTCCATGCGATTTTATAAATCCGGTTCGAATCTGTAGATACGTATGTCTCTCTGCAAAAGAGGGAAAATTGTTATGCAAACCCGAACGACACACTGAGAAAAATGTTTTTGATGTTTATGACTATAATTAGTATTATAAAATATTATAGTTAAAAACTTCATTTTCATAATTGTTATTATATTTAACTCTATAATGTTAGTAATAATATTTATATTTATAGTTCTATATATCAAAAAGGATATATGTATAGCTGTCCTCGAAAACGAATAAAATTTTATAATAGTTTTCAAAGACAATCATATATTCCTTTCACACCAAATTATTGTTATTTACTAAACCTTATATTAATAATAATTATAATATTGAAGCTCTCCTAATCATAATTATTTTAATGAAATTAAAGTCACAAATACCTACTAAAATTTGTATTCTCAATGCACGCGTGCAATAAAGTTTCGTAATATATACGTTATCTATCTAGCTTCACAAATGCGTAGATCAGGCGTAAAATCAATCGATAACTAATAATAATTAATAATAATGGAAAATCGATAATCTTTTCATATTTATCAAAGCATAATTTTATATCTGGAAAAAAATATTGCTTTTAAAAATTATCGAACATTTCTGCCGATTTGTTCGCTGCGTCTATTCATCGAGTTTGCGCTACAGACTTATACGTATATTAATTATATAGCGATATGGAAGCAATTACCGGTTGAAATCAATCTGTCTGTCCGCGTTGCTTCGTCAATTTTCACTAATCCGATTAATATATCGGCTTTGAAATTGCTGGATATTCAACTGGTGTAAATTAAATTATTTATCAAGTATTATGCTGCTCTGAATGAGGAATTTGAGCATCGCCCAGTCTCGCTTAATGACAAAATCATGTTTGTTACGCAACTCTTATGATGAATATGACGAAACATCAATAGTAGCACGCTGAAAAATATCGATGCAAATACGCAATATATTTACATGCTATGGGATATTAATAAAGAAAAACTAAAGAAGAGTAGAGAAACAAGAGACGGCAAAAAGGAAATCGTCGAAAAGTTAATAAAATGTGAAATGTTCGTGAGTTGTAAAAAAATCTCGATTGACACTTCGTAGACGAATAGGCTTGTGATATTAAATTAGAATATTTTCAACATGTATACGTGTATGTACACTGAACATGTATACGTGTATGTACACTGAACATGTATACGTATATGTATATGCACTCACATGTACAGGCACATACTCGTGTAAGGCGCTTTCCGTGAAGATGCATCCGCCTTGAATATCAATTTCTTTTCCGTAAGAGATCTCTCCTAAAAGGAAAATCTATATTCACGCATCCACATACACTTGTGGGTCGTATTATAATAAGTCGTATTGAATTTATCAATCGATTGATTACATCAGGATTACTTGGAATGGGACGATAAAGTTAAGCTTGTCGGAGGTATATAAAAATCCCGTTATTAGATTACACTAGTTTAAAAAAAAAAAATTTTTTTTCCATTACTTTGGACCGGACTATGTGTCTCTTATAGATTTTTAAATACTGAAAACGATGCCGCAAACGAAGAAATTCTAGCACGTCAGATTTTTATAATTGAAGTTTAATACTTGAAAATGGCTTTTTTTACAATATTTGACATTTTTTAATAAAGAAGATTAACGTTATCTTGAAATTTCGATCAGGAGTCATGAATGTATTGTTCATTCCCTATAAAATGCATTTTTTTTTATTTCAATACCTTACTTTTTAGCTATGCTACGAACAATTAAAGATAGGAGCTATTTTGAATATGGTGACGGCAGCGTCATATGTGTATGCGGATTAATTTCTTAGGGTCACATTTTGATAACTGTACCTTAATACTTTTATGCACAGAATTATGAGACTAATTCACTGGTGTAATAAAAATACATCGTTGCTTAAAAAAAGCAACGATGTATTTTTATCCTCCCCCCCCTCACTCTCTCTCTATGTAATATATTTCTCTATATAATATATTTCTATATATGTTTACATACGTAAAATATGTAAAATATATTAAAATTTTCAACATTTTTGAAAAAATTTTACATAGGCGACTAATGATCTCCTATTTACTAGTGACCGGTACGTTACTGAAGCTACATTGGACGCGCATGCGTCAGAAATCCGACTCTAACAACACTGCCTCCGAGATCTCCGCGACGTGTTTGTACCCGCGGTACTCAGACGGGATCTAATTGGCGCGTTCATAAAGGAACGCAGTATCAACGTCCAGCCGAACTAGTCTCACTCCGCCCACATCCGAGGAGGGCAAGAAGGCGACATCGTCGGCATCCAAGGCCATATAACCAGCAGCATCCAAGGCCATATAACCAGCAGCATCCAAGGCCTAGAGTCCCTAGAATATCAAAGTCTGGCCATACCCTAAAAATGGCGTGTCCGAAATGTGTATTTGCTCTCAATTGGTGATATGAATGTAAGTGTGTCTCAATTGATACTGCCATTGTGTGGCACGCCAATCACAAGAGAGAACGGAGGGATGGCCAGACTCTGGTATTCTAGGCTGCGTTCAGATTTACCACCCGGGTGGTTCATTAATTTATTAATTAATAATTTATTGACTAAATAATAATTTATTGCATTTTTCGTAATTCGACGTTCCATTCGGAAGAAGAACTACTAATCAAAATTCAAATCATTGGCAATCTAACCTATTAGTGTAACGTTATATTAATTTACACC
This sequence comes from Trachymyrmex cornetzi, assembly GCF_001594075.2. Taxonomy (NCBI): domain Eukaryota; kingdom Metazoa; phylum Arthropoda; class Insecta; order Hymenoptera; family Formicidae; genus Trachymyrmex; species Trachymyrmex cornetzi. Next base: position 1,101,557 of record NW_017298663.1, on the reverse strand, counting down.
ACCTCTTAGGCTCGTGTAAAACCAGTATAAAATACGTCATTAAAGTGTATTACACTTTCAAGACAAATAGCGTGTAATCATACACCTTAACGTCACTTGACGACAAGAAGAACGCTAAAATGTACACTTTACACTGGATGCTTTCCATTTGATGACACAAGTAGAGTCCTGTATATAGAGAGAAGCGACATCGAACCCCCACCACCAGATCGGATCCCAACCATCATTGCCTACGCCGCCATGTTCCGACTAAAGTGTCGTAAACATAAACGTACTCCAACCTCCAATTCTGTACTTCGAATAATAAGGATATAGTGTTTCTCTGTGTCATAACTTAGTTGAATGCACGTTCCTTTTGCATTCTGATAAGTGAGACACAACTGAAGTCGGCGGCCACATGTATCACGGGCCTAATTTACACCGAGGGTTCGATCCGAGTCGGAATGTAAGAACCAATCAACTGCAGTCGAGCATTCCCTTGTCATTCGACTGTAACAGGGGAATGTTCGACTGCAGTTGGTTGATTCTTGCATTCTGACCCGGATTGAACCATCGGTGTAAAGTAGGTCACGGTCATATGTGCAGCTCCATGTAATTAGAGTCCTAGATTTATAATAGAGGCGCAACTGGTGTTATGCATTCTGATTCGCTGTTGCAATCTGACCAATTGCGTGACTTGGCAGCCATTTATAGTACTAGTGACATATTTCTATTTCATTTTATCCTATATATTCTATCTCACATTCTACACGTCTTATCTTGTTTGACATAGTTTAAAGGCAGTTTCATAGCATGTCGGCCATGTTTAGTATTCTCCTTAGCACCTTTGTCATACTGACTTAAGCCGGTTGCGCCTCTCTGATAAATCTAGGACTCTACATGTAATCAGCTGCGGTCACAATATAGCTGCTTCTTAGGAGGGGATACCCAATCAGAATACATATCAGACTACCAATCAGAAACTCGGACATCAATGTCGCTTCTCTCTATATATAGGACTCTAGACACAAGTGTCGTTCTATCTTTATCACTCTCTGAATGTCAACAAGGATAGAATGACGCTTGTGCCAACTTGTGTCGACTTGTATCATCAAATAGAAAGCACTCACTAAAGTGTACAAAGTGTAAGCAAGAAGAACAAACCTAATGTCTTAAGGCGCTAATGCAGCCTTCTGATTGGTTCGTGACTTCTTAAGACCGTACTTAAGACGGTCTTGAATTTTATATGCATTAATGTATAACATATAATTGGTATGAGATTTTTACTTATGTATCCATAAGTAAAGCCTGCGGCACACGATGCTTGTTTTCCTGCTGGATTGCTAGCTGGATTAGAATCTTGCCACTGTATTGCCTGCGATGCTGGCACTGACAGCATCACATCCAATACGGTGGCAAGATTCTAATCCAGCTAGCAATCCAGTAGGAAAACAAGCATCGTGTGCCGCCGGCTTAAGATCTGACTATGAATACCGACCTAGGTCAGCCATAGAAAACAGATCTGTAATGCACCAGGTGCTGGATTCACACTGGATCCGACGTGCATTGTACGACGTTTTGCAACCAATAAAAAGCAAAATTTTATTTCGTATCGATGATACGAAGCAAAATCCTGTTTTCTGATTAGTTGCAGAGCGTTGTACAACGAATCAAGTGAATCCAGCAAGGTGGCGACCGGTGATCGGCGACTGCGACATTTATAATAGCGTTTTCGGCCCGGCCAGGTTTGCACCAACCTGGGTTGGATTAATGGCCTTTTGTGTTCTCCTATTGGTAGAGCGGGTGACGTCAACCAATAGGAAAGATTAATCCAACCCAAGTTGGTGCAAATCCGATCGGGCCGAAAACGCTATATGTAATCTTTTGAAATTCATTAAAGAATCTCTACGACGCACAACATGTAGTTGCAAAATATGTAGTTACATTTTATTTTAAACAATTTTCGGTAAAAAATGTTTCATGCATGGATATGTATAAATATGTATAAACATACATAAAACGCATAAATATTTATAAACATGTATAATTATATATCAAGTATGTCCATACATATTCATATATCTTTCTTTCTTTTGTAAAATTACTTTTTAGTGTAATAGAAATAATAATAGTAATGTGAAAACATAAAAAATAATTAAAAGGGATAATTTTCGCATTGTTTGTTTTAGAAAAAAAACAAGTTTGGAGAAATGTAAAAAAAATTACTCATACATAATTATGCATAATTTTATATATAATTGTACATAAATCATTCTTTTACATTTCTTCAAATTTGATTTTTTCTAAAACAAATAGTGCAAAAATTATCTTCTTAATTATTTTTTATGTTTTCACATTACTATTATAATTTCTATTACACTAAAAAGTAATTTTATAAAAGAAAGAAGGATATATGAAAATGTATGGACATACTTCATATATAATTATACATGTTTATAAATATTTATATACGTTTTATGTATGTTTATACATACATATTTATACATATTCGTGCATGAAAAATTTTTTACCGTATTGTGTTGTAACTTTCTTTCGTATTTAAAAATTATAAAATTTCCTGATATTCTTCTTTAAATATTGGAAAAGTTTAAAAATTTCAGTAGATTTCGACTAAAATCCTGTTTTCCTATCAATTCATCAAATTTCATTGGACGCGTTCAAATCGACAAAGCGGCTAGCCTGTTTGCAAATGAATATGTTGTTATTTAAATCCAATCAATCACATTCAATCGTTCAGCGAGCAGGCTAGGCAGTTGTGTTCGACTTGAACACGCCCGATTCTCAAAAAATTTCCCGAGACTTGGCAACCCTGCTATGGTATCACTTTGCTCACGCAAAACGTTCAAGGCTGCGTTCGGAAACATCACCTGAGTGCCCGCGTATCATATTATCTTTATTGGTCACTCAGTGTTAAACAAGAATAAGATGATACACGGAGACACCCGGTGATGTTTTCGAACATAGATAGCGTGTACACTTTGACACCCTTTTTGTTAATAGTGCAGTACGAAATTGAAAATATAATTGATAAATTAAGGCTTAAACACAATAGGCACAGGCAACAGGGAATAACGAGGAATAATCGATATAATATCGAACTTACACACCAGAGCTCTGATTGGACGGCTCGTTATTCCCTGTTGCCTGTGCCTATTGTG
>NW_017298663.1:1063266-1098313 GCF_001594075.2 Trachymyrmex cornetzi | reverse complement strand
ACATTCGACTGTGATTGGTCAATTTCTTACTCTTACTTCTTACTCCGTGTATTGTAGACGGGCCTTTAAGCCTTTACTATTCGATAAATTATCGACATTTTTAGTTTCACTAGCCCATTTCATGCGCGCGCTGACCTCGCATGACCCTGATTTTTACAAACTTTTCTTATTTATCACTCGTTGACTCTTATTCTTTATATTATTTTACATACTTATTCAAGTTTTGAATACAGATATAAAATATTTATTTTTTCTTTTTATTTTTAAACCTAATCAATGTACTTTAAAATCAATCAATTCTGTACAATTTGAAATTACCCTTTCCTTTGTTTACGGTTGTAAAAGTTAAAGTTTCATATAAGTGAGGGCGCTCAACCGTCGAAGGAAGATTTCGTTAAAGGATCCCCAAAATCTGTATTATCGATGTCGTAGGTAAAAACGATTTTTGCAAAAATAAACCGATGTCTACTGTTAATAAGGTAGGTTCCTTTCCTTTTAGTGTTTCTAAATATTTCTCAAGATGGTAGCGGTATCGAATTGTAGATTCTACTTTTTGTATAGAGTCGCGTCAAACGAAGGCTGTGTGGACGGAACAAAGATGAAATATTGAGCGTCCGTTTGAGGTTAGACAAAGGATATCGTAGTTGTTTTCGCACTTGTGCGTTTTCAATCGTAAAAGAAAAATATAACAGATTAATTGATTTTCGTGAATGCAACGTGATCACGAGCTGCCATCATGAGTAAAATGTATTCAACGGCAAACCTGTCCGATAAGGAGTTGAAGGAACAGGGAAACCGTCTTTTCGATCTGCACAAATATGAAGACGCAGCCAGTTGCTACACAAAGGCGATTGTAAGTATAATGATATTTCTGATGCACGCTCGATGTCGCACATTCACGTTAACCGTGACTTCGAATTGTGTCGCGCACCTTCGTGCGCCTACTCGCTCTCGCTACAGTTGTATTGCAGCAAAATATTTTTTGTTTTGAATCACGAATCACGCAGAGTGCCAGCGATAACGGGAGCCACGACGGTGCCCCTAGCGTCTGGTATTCAAACTAGAATTTGACGAAAGCGAGGGTGATTTAAAGAGATCCTAAAATGAATCTGTTTTATCAATTTTTTCAAATATTTTTCTAACTGCCTTTACAGATTAAAAAATCCTTCTCCATAATTAAAATATGTACGATAATGTAGTCCAAATCGATCGACTTTATGTTAAAAACGAAAAAAAAGGTAGAAAATTACAATTTTGTTACTTTTAATGTCGACTCGTAATAATGTTTGTTTTATATACGAGTTTTATACTTCGTACGTGTAAAACAATCTTGGTTTGGACTAGAGATTACATGAACAACCAATGTTGAGTACTTAGAATTAAGTTTAGATACTTAATACGAAAGATTAGTTAGTTAATTAATTAATTTTTACGTATGTGTGAGTGCAATATTGATGTGGTAGTATACATATAAAGATATATCGATGTGTCGTATTTTATCGGTAAAACAGCGATCTCATCAGAGTTCGGACTTCACTTTAGGATCCTCTTAAATTCGATCGTTTAAACTAAGATGAAAAAAAAACAATTTTTTTACTTTAAAACAAAAGGACCGAATAAAAAATCGGTTTACGAAACATTTTTCTCTATCCCTACTAGTTTTCGAGATATTTGACTGGATCACTTCAGATGGTCCACCCTGTATATATATATATATATATATACACTTTAATGTTATTTAATATCTTTTGTTTTTATAATTTTAAATAACGAATCTTTACGTTGTTGTGATGCCTAATGAATTGATAATGACTGCATTCAGTAGAGAGAGTAGTTTTGCAACTGTTATAAAATTCTTTAATATTGATTGTGGTCGTGACTTTAGCTCATCACTAAATCTAAATGTATAAATCAGTCATATGTTAAAAAATTTTACAACAATTGCAAAACTGCTTCCTCTACTGATGCAGATAATATCTTTTCGAAGTTGTATAAGTATTGTTTATCTATGGTCACTTTAAACTATGTTCAGTTTGGTCTCTCAAGTACTTCAAATACTTATGAAACTTTTTTTTTGCTGAACTTTTGACATGGTTCATTTTTTCTTTTTTTCTCCACAGAAAAAAAGCAGAGAAAAGAGATATATACATACCGTGGAAAAAGTTTGTTTTCAGCTAAAAAGAACGGGTTTATTATCATTCTGTTTCTATTGTTTATTATAGATGTAAAACAAAGATAGAAATGCTAAAACCGCTAAAACCAAACGCAACCTTAGCCATAGTAGCTATATTACATTTTGATTGTTTACGCTATTTACAGCTATCTGTAAATAGAAATCTTTTTGATAAATACGAAAATTCATGAATTCTATCAAATGTCAAATACCTAAGAAAATACATATCCAAGTAAAAAATTTATTTTTACTGAATTCTTTATTTAAAGTTTCCAATTTTTTACAGGGTAATTTTTACCTCTAGTTTGAGTACATGGGAAAAAATAGGATAAAAACCAGAGATAGAAAGATTGCTTTACAAATTATTTATAAGTTACTTTTTATCATAGAAATTGAGCATAATAAGTATAAGGATAGTTTATTTTTTATATTTTATGTTATCATTCACTCCAATTTTGTATTACTTTTGTACAGAATTTTTATATCAAACACATGTAAGGTAACCTAAAAAATAACTTATAAAATAACTTTTCTAGACCACACACATGATCTAATTCCACCATGCTCTAAATGAAACAATATCATACATATAAATGAAAAAAAGAATGATTTTATTTCTGTGCAATCCTCTTTTTATTTATTATTAATATTTTTCTGATTACCTAGAAATTGCAAAAATCATGCAAAAATATTATTAAGCACTAAGAGTTAATCTGCTTTGACCAAATATGGCTTACCTTCGCTTATTTGTATTAATGTTTTTTTTTACTTTATTTGAGATGAAGAATCCAGGCCAGGCGTTATATTACACAAATCGAGCATTGTGTCACTTGAAACTGAAACGATGGGAATCTGTGTGCAAGGATTGCAGATGGGCATTGGATATAGATCCTTGTTTGATGAAGGGTCATTTCTTCCTAGGACTCGCCCTATTGGAATTAGAGCTTTTTGATGAAGCTGTCAAATATCTGCAAAGAGGTAAATACAGCGAAACAAACTATATTCCCTTTTTTTCAATTGTAGATTTATAATACAGAATTATACTTATTTCAAACAACATAGCTGTAGACTTGGCGAAAGAACAGAAGCTGAACTATGGCGATGATATCACCAGTGTATTGCGCCAAGCCAAGAAACGTCGATTCCAAGTAAGGGAGGAACAAAGAATTTCCCAAGATATCGAGCTGCAAACTTATTTGAATCAGCTGATCATAGATGATGCAAAGCGTAACTTGGCAACTCTGCAAGAACAAGAAACGTCAAAGGATTCTAATGTTGAAACAAACTCAGCAGAATTCGCTAGAAGAAAAGAAGAGATCGAGGAGAAGAGAGATACTTGTATATCGAGACTTAATGATCTCTTCGCCAAAATAGATGAGAGAAGGCGGGTTCGTATCTCTGTTACTATTTTTAGAACAATTTTTTGCTTTCATATTCCACGATTTTATTAATACAATCTTGGTTATTAAGTATAGAGTACCTCCATAAATAGACGCAAACATTCTACATATATAAAAAAATAAATAATAAAAATAAATAAATTACAAATAGTTTTATTGAGAATAAAAATTTTATTTATTTGTATAAAATTGTGATTAAATTTATAGCATTAATAAAATATTCTAATATTTTAAAAAGGTAATAATGAGAGCCAAAGGAAAATTAATAAAATATTTATAACGATAAATATAGCTCTGAATGATAAAAAAATATAAAAAAAGGAAACAAAAATTGCCAATTAAGAGCCAATGTGGTTAATAGTGCATAAAGAAATTTTTATTAATATTTAACAAACGTGCATACGTACCAACGTTTTCGATCCTTGTCAATGCAAATACAAAAATACAAGCTATTACTAATACATAAATATAACGAATGACAACGAATGTCCTATAGTTACGTGTAAACGGTGCATAATATCTTGCATAATGGTCATCTAGTTATTGCAGATGTCAGAGTTGTGAACAGGAAAAATGTCCATAATTAAGGTGTATTACAACAGTGGTCAATTGATAGATAAATCATAGTATAAATGCCAGTCATTACACAATTAATGCCTTCAACCGATGTATTGTCAATAGGACAAGCTATCTCATATTAATCTAAAAATGAGAATGATACGGAGAGATTTTAATGCTGCTGTGTTAAATGAAAATTATATTAATTAAAGCAAAATAAAATTTCGTGACTGTCATTTGAGAGTCATCGTTCTAACTCTCAACCGACATAGTCACGAAATTTTATTTCGCTTTAATATCATTTTCATTTGACATTAGCTTGTATTTTTGTATTTGCATTGATAAGAACCGAAAACGTTTGTCGAAACGTACGTTTGTTAAATATTAATAAATTCTTTGCGCACCGTTAACAGTGGTTCTTAATTAGCAATTATTGTTTCTTTTTTTAAATAAAATATTCTAATATTTTATTAATTTGCCTTTGACTCTTATTACCATCTTTTTTGAAAAAATACAATAAATTGAAAACGCGCTTTATACTTATGGCCAAGGCTATAAAATTCTGATGCAATACGTATCGGTACACAATAATACAATTCTGTAATATTAATCCTACTACAGGGTATTAGTGATAAAAAAAAATCAGAAAAAGTTAGAGAAATAAGAAATTTATTACCTCTAAGATAAAATTAAATCACTGTAATACTAATTCTAAACTTTATTTCTTTAAAAATTATTAAATAAATTTTTTTTAATTATTTAAGAAAGCGTTATAAATATTTTTTATAATTTTTCAATTTTACAAAGAGCAAAAGCGTTTTTCGTAAAAGGTCGTTAGCAGACATAGTTAATCCTTAATACACATCTTTGGATTATTAGTGTCCTGCTACAATATTACTATCTTGATACAACAATACAATTATATATATGTTACAATATTGTCACAATATGACAATTCATTATAAATATACGACTTTAAAAATACTTTTTAAAGATGTCAAAATATACGTAAAAATTGCTTAATATTTAATTTTTACACACTTGTAAAAATGATGAGAATTGATCCAGGATACGAAAGATTGTATATAGTAAGGGGACCAAAAACTAAGGTGTGTACTAAGGATTAAAAAGAGAAACTATAATGTCTTGATTTTTAAAAACCAAGATATTTATTAGTGACATTTCGCAAATCACTCACAGTAATAGTAAAAAAAATTATACAAAATATTTACAATCTTTCAGTAATCATGCATTTTTTAAAGGATTTACTGCGAGAAATGCTTCAAAATTACCATTAAGATAAAAAATTTCTAATCAAGATAGTAATTAAAACATAATATTTTAGTGAGAAAATTTATTATTAATAAGAGCAATTAATATGCAAAACAGATTCAATGAAATAAATTAAATAATTTAAAAATCAAGAAACTCAAGATTATATCTGACAAGAATTCAAAAAGAAATGCAGAAACAGATAAAAAGAATTAATACACCTCTTAAAAGTGTAAGATTGAAGTTTTTTTATGTCAAAAATGCTTTAAAAAATATGATAAAAGTTTAATTTTATTTTGTCATTTTTCATTATAATTTTTTATTGTACTTTTCATTTCTAATTAATAAGAAATTATATTTCTTCTTTGTTTTTGTTCAATATTCTTTTCAGGCTTTAGTCAGAGAAAAATCAGGGAAAACTTTTTTCTATTTCGCTAACAAATTCTGTATTAATACAAATAAATTTTTTGTAGAAAAGAGAAGTACCGGATTACTTGTGCGGCAAGATTAGCTTCGAAATCCTGCAGGAACCAGTAATTACGCCTAGTGGAATTACATACGAACGGAAGGACATCGAGGAACATCTCCAACGAGTTGGCCACTTTGATCCGGTCACGCGAGTACGTTTGACACAAGATCAGCTAATCCCAAACTTGGCGATGAAAGAAGTAGTTGATACCTTCCTGCAGGATAATGAATGGGCCTTACATTACTAATGCCGATATGTAGCTTACTGCCATAGATTTAAGTTAAGGTGGTGGCGATTTTTAACGACAGAGGAAGAAAATGAGTGTTTTGATTGAAGAGATTTAGAAGTGGATACATCTAAAAGAAAAATCTCAAGAGAAAATGTAAAATAGACTGTACATGTAAAGAATTAAGTATCTTGTTACCGTAAAATATTTTTACACGCCATATGAGACGTGGAAGCTATTGTTATCGAAGTAGCTATTGTAAGTATACTAGTAAATAGTTAACGATGATAAGGATCATGTAAACACGTACAGGTTATATATATATATAATTCTATAAGTGCTACATATATACAATTATTATTATTAATTACATATATAGAATTTATTAATTTATCTATTGATCAATCTCTGATTTACAAAGACAAAATTTTCGTAATGGTTGCGTACAATAAAAACGTGAAATATAAATTTTAAGGAGTTAAACGAAAATTTAAGAGTTGAGTGAAAGTTCCGATACATAGTGGCTCAAAGAAAAATATAGAATAGTAAGCGCTATGTAACATCTGTAATTTTCTGTTTACCATAAATAATAAATTATTTATTTTATCACCAAAATCTCACGTTTTTACCATAATATTGCATGCTAGGGGAAAGTAATTTTAATTACTTCTTTACGATAATTTCTCAAATATCTAGTGAGGAGAGATCTGAATCGACTCAAGGTATTTATTTTAACATTCAACTGACAACAATATATTCATGTATATATATATATATATATGTACAGTTTTACGTATACGCAATATTATTGTATATATGTATCGCAATCGTCGCAATTATATGTAATAATAATTACTACCGTCCGCCGTCGGTGTATTGTTGTTATTGCGCAAGCTACATCGACAATATATAATTAACAAAAGTGCAATAGGATAAATCACTCTTTTTGTAACTCCAGTTATAGCAGCCATGACGACAATAAACTGCTGCAACATTTTCTCCTCTTAATATTTTTTTTTTAATTTACTCTTTTATATCTATTTCTACCAATAATTAACTTTAATTTTGATTTAATTTACTCTTTATCTTCTTTTAATTTTTATAACTGGAAGATGAAAAGTAATTTAAATCGAAAGGTTAAAATTAGTCTATATTGGTAAAATGGACATTAATGAAATTAAATTTGAGATTGTCGATTGTATTTTAAAAATTAAAACATTAGAATTTAGAGATGTCAGATGGAAAATAATGGAAGATAACCAGTCAAAAAATACAGTAACATTCACTAAAAGATAAAGAAATAATCTTCAATTCACATAAATAATACCAATATTTCTAAGAATACATTATAAAACGCATTTTTCTATTTCTAACAAAGTCTTTTTCATTTCGGGAAGATCGAGCGAGTATAAGATAAAATGTGCATTGTAACAAATGATATGATATTAAGATATGATTTATCTTTCGTCACTAATTAATCAATGACGATTTCGTCATTGCTTAATTGAGAGGACTGCTATTGTTATTTAATTAGTCGCTTAACAATTGCTAATGCAGTTATCCCTTTGCTAATATACTCGAAAAAATGAAATTCTATTTATTGTCCGCGTTAACATTTGTACGTTTTAGGCGAATACTCCACAACCGAGTAGTCATTAACTTTTTAACTCTTTGCACTAAAATATTTTAATGTAAAAAGTTTTAATGTAAATCTTATAAAATTTTGTTAATCACATTAATACATGTATAAGTGTATTCGATAATGTGGGGGAGAGGGGCGGGGGAGAGAGAGAGAGAGTCATATTTATATTTTTATACTCTAGTGCAAGAAATCCAATCTATATAAACATATATGAATAATAATTAAATGAATAATAATTAAATTATATAAACATATAATTGAATATATAATATAATTAAATATAATAAAATTTCTTGTATAAAATAATACAACTATTTTTCCTTTAATACAGAAAGATATTTAGTGCAAAGAGCTAAGTTTAAAATATCACTGGAAGATATCAGGCCATTTGAATATTGTTGCAAAGAACTGGAAGATTATGTGGAATATTCGGAAATATCTTTAATGTTCAATTTCGACCTAGATTTTAGTTCTTTCTTTAAATGAAATACAACGATGTATATACATGGTGTACCTGAAATAATGCCCACTAATTATATAGTGCTATTCCTAATAAAAAACTGAGTCGAAAGTCCTCTACCATTTTGCAATTTTCGCAATATTTTTTTTAATCACCCAATGAGCAAAATGCCTAAAATCGACGTACAAGATAACTTTAAGAGTTCTTTAAGAAACATATTCAAAATATTTCACAAAGAACATAGAAAGATATCTTAAAAAATTGTCTTATACATCAATTTTATCCGTTTATTCAGCAATTTTTAGAATATCTCGTTAACTATTATGAAAATTGCAAAATGGTAGAAGACTTTTCAACTCAATTTTTTATTAGGAATAGCACTGTATAATTAGTGAGCGTTATTTCAGATACACCTTGTATATATATATATATATATATATACACTTTTTTTTATTCCACATAAAAGTAGCGATCATGTAATTTTTTTCCCTAGGGCGGAAATATGAAAAGTCAAAATTCTTTGTATGTGTGTATATACACGACGTACATATCAAAAATTTTCACTTTTCACGTTTCCGTTTTAACGAAAAAGTTACATGATCGCTACCCAGGTCGAAATTGAACATACATAACAGGATGAAATCAGAATCTTAATTGATCTAAAACTAATTAGTTGATTAACCTATGGCTGGTACGATGATAATATCTCTTAGTCCGAAGAAACCAGTTCTTTCGGTCGAATTAATTGCCTTCCGGCTTTTCAGGCATCCTCGAGTGCGCATCACATGCTACGCACTGTTAATATTATTGTCAAGCATGATTTAGTCCAATTATTGTCATAAATTTTATCCTCTTTATGTTCATTGTTGTCACATTATCAATCCACGTAATCAATCGTGGATTCCTGGATCCTTAGATCTTTGGTAAAATCTTGTATTCTTTCGAATATTTATATCTTAAATTTATATATATTTGAATTTTCTGAGAACCTTATTCGAGCTTGTCTTATGCTTTTATGTACCTGAATATCCCCATCTTTTTATTTATTTATTTGCTTTCTTGGATTTTTTACTATTTATAGGATTAGGTCTTTAGATCCATTGATATTCAAAATCTTCAATCTTCAAATATCCATAGATCTAAGGATCCAAATGTTTTGATCCAAGGCTACCTATCTAAAACAATATTTTGGGTATATCCACCCAAGTCCACTGGACGGCTCCTACCACTAATCTTATTGAATTTGACGTTAATCGCAATCGCTAAAGAGTAAATGTTTCATCGTTAACTTGTATAATAGGCAATTTTCTCCGCAAAAGATTATTTTTCTTTACCGTCCACGCGACGCGCGATTGTATTCGTTCGAAAACTGTATGCAGATTGTTGACTAATATGCTTCGGTATTCGCAAAGCTTCGAAAGCCATTTCACATAGTTAATAAGAAACTCAAAATCGGAAACAAATTATATCTCTCAGGCGAAGATACATTTAAAAATGTTCTCGAATAAACATGTATACATATTTATCGAGAATACTTCATCGGTACCAAATAGTTAAATCCAAAATCCTAAATACTTTTAATTAGAGTTTTTTCGAATAAAAATTTGAATTTAATAGTTAACAACTATTAAAGATGATAAAAAAAAAGAAGAAATAAAATTAATCTTCTATGAATGTATCTCCGTCTTTGAATTATAAAGAAACGGCTTCTATCGCCGAAGCTTACGTTAATTGACACAATAGACAAGATCCTACCACGCGGATGCGCTGACTACAAATCGACCAGATTCACAGCAGCCATTTTCGACAAAACAGCAACAGCAGCAGTTGAAAATGGTCGTCACAGAATGAGATAGAGCGTTTCTTGAAACGAAATTATCCACGGAAACGCGCGTCGCGATTGAGATTGATCCTAGGTGAGATCGTCATCTTCATCGTCACTGGGACCACCTGTAGGACAGCACAATCCTTCGGAACCATCACTCCTGATGCAAAACAGCAATGTCTCAGCCACCGTCACTTCATGCGGCATAATTCCGTGGAATTCTTTCAAGTCCGCCGCGGGAAACCAGGCCTTTTCGTTGTCGTCAATGATAAGAATTCCATAATATCTGGAAAGGATCATTGAAGATTGATAAAATGCATGTAAAGTAAAATATAGTATTGATCAATATTAATATTATAATGTTAATGTTACAATTAATGTTATTAATTAATATATAATAATTAATATAATATTAGTATTAAAAGAGCTGTATTAATTATGTTAGAATTAAGAGTATCAATACCAACCTGCAAATAGCAACTGCGGGTATCCATAAAACAGAAGTAAGAATAAGAATAGCGATGAGCACTAAAGCCCAAACGGGCCATTCCTGTCTTTCCGTAATGCCTTTATTTGCCACCCAGGCTGGATAACCGCTTCCTTCGAAAAATATTTCGACAAAAGATGCAATCAGAATACTCAACATAGCCAACGGACTAAGGTACTTCCAACATATTAACCAGTAGAGGCCAGGCCGGTTGCCAGTCATCAGTTCGATATCGTCAGCAAATCTGGAATCATTGCAATTACAAAATATTTATATCGATAAACACATCTTTGATCCTGAAACTTGTACTCACCTCTTCAAACCGTAGACATAGGACACTCCTATACATTCGAAGAACGCAATTATGAGCAATGGAAAATTGCCACTGAAGCTATCGAACAGCACGAAGACGTAACTGCCAGCTCCATGAGCGAAGGCCATAGAGATCATACAGCATACCAAACAAATAACACCTGATATAAAATTGAATTTATTTTAATCTCTATAACTTTTTGAATAAATCTCATTCTAAAAAGTGAAATCTTCACTCTTAATGATCGAAAATTAAATCATTCTTTTTCAAGACTAGCTCAGTTTTCTCTCTTAAGTGAGATACCACTCCAAAAAATTTAAAGAGTATCCATTACTTCTTTCGCTATTCTTTTCACTATTGCAAAAAGTACCTGTCAAAATCTCCTTTCTTAAATTCGGGAAGAGTTTCATATCGACGATGCTAGTAACAACACCTTCCAAAGTACCAAATTGGGAATCGATTCCTAAGGTGAATAGCATCAGAAAAAACAATACCGACCAAAACTGAGCACCAGGAAACTGATTGATCGCTTCGGTGAAGATGATAAACGCCAAGCCTGTACCCGACGCTGACTGTAATCATTGTAATCGTTACTTGTAATTAAGGTATTTCTCCGGCTACAATCGCGCTAAAAAATTAACAAATATGCCTCCCCGCGTGTACTCTCTGAAGAGACGAACGTACACACACACGCATGGTGAAAGGATATAAGGCATTATAAGGGTGAGCTATACCCGTGGATACGCAGTAGTCTAAAAGTAGTGCGGAGCTGACAGCCAATTACATTTGAACCAAATTATAGAATTCAATATGGCTGATGATATGTTTGTTTACTGTTATTGTGAGTGCGCGAATTAGTAGTGGTGAAATTCTATGTGCGAAATTATACCGATTTGCTGCATAACAAATTGCAAAAATCGTGCTTCTACTACCTTCTACAAGAAAGTAATATTCTACTCAAATTATTGTTAAGACAGGGCGATTATTGGTAAGCATTTCAAATTTGCGTGCTTAATTTGATTGGTCATATTTAATTAATCGTCCCTCACCCTTTTCCGCCATTATGCGCAATAACTCACCTCTTATATCCTTCCACCATGCACACGCGCATAAATGTCATATCTGTGTATACGAACACTAGTCCGCACTGAAGACAATTGAAATGTGGCAACACAACAACATGTCCTTATCTCGCCGCTCGGCGTGGGAGGAGGAGAATTCCACCAAATTACAATTTTAAACTACTCTAATTCAGAAACGACACCGCTAGGCCTCCCCATTTTTTAAATAAGGTTTCTATAATATTTCTACATTATATATTAATTTATTTTTTGAATTTGTAGAAGATTTTCGCCGCAAAGTATTAAAACTTCGGTAAGGCCTAGTATAAGAGTTTATGTGTTAAAAGCTGAAACTTTAAAGGTAAATATTTTCATTTCGGCACCATTAAGGTTTTTAAAATTTTAATCATATATAGATAAAAAATTTCCTGACAAAAATGAGAAGTTTCATAAACGTTTGTTTAATGTTTACATGAGCGTTTACAGAAGTTCATTGAGAATTTAGAAACGGTCAGTAGAGTAAAACGGAAATTGCAACATTGGAACGTTTGGAAGGCATTCTCTGAAAATAAGAAGTTTAATGAATGTTTGTTTGATGTTTACATAAACGTTCAGTTCAAGTGTTGAGCCTACTGAACGCAGACATTTTATCAAAAAAAAAGGTACAAAATTTTTCATTGAGAAGTCTCATCCACGCCTTTTATCCTATTTAATGTGGTTTTTTAAATGCAAGAAATTGAATTTCATTGTTTCCCTCTAGTAGCGATGTTGTGCACTGCTTGAAAATTGGATATGTAGAAGAATGTTTGTTAAACGGAGGAAAAACGCTTATATTACGGAATTAAGAAAAACGTTTTTTGGGTGTCTTTAAGCCGTTTGCGTAAACGCTTTACAAAAAGTTTACTGCGATTTGATAGTTCGCCACGTTGGAACAACGTTTGCTGAACGGAAAGAAAATGCTTGTCTCACGGTATTGAGAAAAACATTGATAAATGTTGAAAAGTCTGACAATGAACTCTCTGCACGAAGGTGCATCAGCGTTTACTGAGCGTCCTCTGAAAAGCGTTGCTTTAACATCACAGAACTTATAAAACGTATATATTGTATTTTATAAGCGTTCTGAAAATGTTTAAACCCAATGGTGTTCTATAAGCGTTCTTATAAAGTTTAAATTGAAACGTAAAAATTCTAAAAAAAATCGTCATTGAACGGAAATTATCAACGCTTTATAAAGTTTCTTATTTTCGTCAGGGTTATTTTAAACATAATATCTAAATTTCCAAAAAATTTGTAGAAACTCAATTTTTTGGAGAAATACCTTAACGTTGAAAGTCGCTTTTATACTCACGTTATCTAACTCCTTCTGCAAATCGCATTCGGGCAGTTCTGGCATTATCAAATTATCTAGTGATCCGTTTCCGTCCGTGACATTCAGCAGCGTACCGGCAATCGGGATGTCTTCAGGTATTTTATCGACATGACCGAATATACTCATTAACGTGTTATTCTTTTCCGATAAGCATTGTTCGTAAACCATGGTAGCTTTAAATCCTATTCAAACAGAATCGAAAGTGTACTCTTTAAATTCTTTAGAATGGAATCTCACTTTAAAGAGTGAAAATTGAGCCAGTCTTGAAAAAGCACGGCTCAATTTTGAATCTTTAAGAGTGACATTCTCACTAAAAGTTTTAGTAGAAAAAGTGTAGAAATCAGAAATTTCCAGGGGAAAAAATCACACGTACCTATGATCGAAAAGACGACGATTCCCGCGAACATAGACGTGAAGCAATTCGTCAGACTGACCATGATGGCGTCACGGTAACAATTATTATTTACTGGGTTATACGAAGAAAACGCTATCAGACCGCCGAAAGCTAGGCCTAAGGAGAAAAAGATTTGCGTTCCAGCCTCCAGCCAAACTACAGGATCGGTCAATGTCCACCACTAAAATGCAAAAGTGAATCGGTAGTTACTTAAACTTTGTTTATTAATCATTTTAATGTAAAAAGAAATTGTGAGAACGCACTTTTGGCGTGAAGAGATGCCGCAGACCGTCCGACATACCCGTCAATGTCACTCCTCGGAAGAAGAAAATAATCAGGACAATGTACGGAAACGTGGCGGTTACATATACGACCTAAAGAAATCAAACTGATCACTTGAAGAATTATAATAACTAATTTTGACTATAAAAGCTCCCGTACTTTGCCCGAAGACGCGATACCCTTAATCATGCACATGTAGACGAGAATCCAAGCGATAATTAGCGCCAGAGCAATTTTCCAATTAAACACTTCCGGCGTATTGATGTCCTTAGATATCATCAGGGTGGTTCGATACCAAAAATATTGTGTAGGGCTGCTGACCTATTGACCCAAGTCTCACATTATAAACAAAACCGAACTTAATATGCGCACAAATGCACATAGGCAGTGGAATGATTTATATTATATCATAAATTTTGGCGTTACCAAACACTCAGGTTCAGGTGCGTAAGATCCATTTTGGAAATACCTATTGGGACACTCTGCCCAAGGTAGTTGCGATTGGAAACTCTTTGAACAGATTCAAATTTCTATGAGTGATTCCGCACGACATGTCAATAATAACGAAATTAAGCAGATCCTAATTGTTTACCTGAACGAAATAAAATAGGCACCAGGCGATAATTGTATTGTAGTAAAGAGCCACATTAAAGGAGACTACGGCACTGCTAATTCCGATGCCGCCCATATACGGGGATACCTTTCAAAATACAGTAGAAAACTTATCTTCAAACATTTGCTTTAATTTATTCATTTGAATTTTTTTCTATTCACCTGATTCCACACTCCAATAGCGCCTTTTCTCAGTCTCTGGCCAATTGCCAATTCCAGATAAAATATAGGAATACCCTCGATGGCCAGCATCACGAAATAAGGAATCAGAAAAGCGCCTACAAATATTAGAACTCATGCTTAGAATTGTATGAGAAAGAGCTTGAGCGATCTGTACGAAGCAAACGCACCTCCGCCGTTTTTCTGAGCTAAATAAGGGAACCGCCATACGTTTCCAAGGCCCACTGCATATCCTACGGTTGCCAGGAGAAATGTGAGCTTACTATCCCAATTTTCACGCTCATCTTCGCCCGCTTCCGGTCGGAAAGTCGCCTTGCCATCATTGTTGCCGGGGCCGTTTCCTATTTTGCTCTGTGTGAATCGAAGCCAAATTTATTTCATTTCATTTGAAATTTATTCGATGTTTTTTGCAGAAGGGTGACTATAAATAGCCATGTACCTTGTTAGGGCTGGTGTCTTCGAAGGCCGCATTAGTGGCCCCGTAATTGGCAGTAGCGACGTTCTTCCGATTATCCACCACTAATCTACCACGCATCTCTTTCATCTCGAGCTTATCGATGCTTTTCTGGGGCTTTAGATCGCGGGAACTTTGCCGGCGAACGAGATGAGCCGTGTTCGCCATATCTTCTTCCTTTTCGTTTTAGTTTTTTTTAAGTCAAATTTCTATTAAAAGGAAAGATCTAAGCGCTTCATCCTGTCAAGAAAAGAATTGAAATGGTTATTAATAAAAGATGGAGACGGACACTAAACAAAGTAGCCAACAAAAATCATGTATAAAAAAAATTATAAATTTTCCTAAAAAAAAAAAAGATGTTTGTGATAATTATAAATTAATACAAAATCAATATAATATGGTATTATAATATATAAACAGATGTTATAATAACTATAAAAGAAGAAATTATATTAAAATTAAATCAGTCGATAATGCGATACTTGTGGTCATTATAATACATGTTTGCGCGAATTTAGTTTGTTGTTTAATTGTGGCCAACATTAATTCTTTCATACAGAAATTGTCCATATATATACACACACTGTTATGGGTTCAACTTATATTGATATGTATAATACATACACATATAAATATATGTATGTACATTACATGTACTTTCACATAGGTATCAATCTCAACCAAGTGCACATATACTTTCCAAATACACACGTGCCCTTCTTACATAAATTTGCGTATATATCCCTTACATACAAAAATAATTGATTGAGAACTTTAAACTGGAAATTGATTTTTGCTTTGACGTAGATGAACGCGTTCTAGCACGTTTGCACAGACGCAAGTTTTATTAAATTTTCTACACATATTTGTGAAAGAGAGAAAGATTTACTTTTAATAAAATAAATATGTATGCGTATATACAGGGCCTTTCGATGCATATGTAAAACATCAACGTCGCATACGAGTCTTTCACTTCACTGTACGTATTAATGATTGACATAGAAAATCCGAATTCGTTGCCTCACGTAAGCGCCGAGGCGGCTTTATTTGGACGTGCATACATGTCCATCACGAGAGAGATACATCTTGTTCCGGTTTGCTCGTCTTTCCGTCGCGAAGCAAAAACCAAGGAAGTAAAATCCTTTTACCCACCTGCCGGGACCAAAGGAGGAAACGCGCGAGGACCTTGTCCGCGGTTGAGGAGCGGTTCGCCACTGGTGACACCCCCACTGGTGTGTGTGATAGTAACTTTTGAAACCACGGATATATCCAAGAGAATCAATAGCTGGCGTCGGCGCCTGCGACGCCTCTCTCTTTCGCCCGCGACTCTCTCGCGGAACAAGAAACCGCGCGCGAGCACTTCTCCGAGAGGAAGACACTAGGGGTAGGGAGAGAGAGCGAAGGACGGGTCAATTTATCGCCATCCTGGAAGTTAACGCGTAAATCGTGACATTATGCACTCAAAGTAAATATTAGGAATGCAGCGAATATCCGAGAAATATCCGATATTCAGTATTATCCTTTTTTACTATCTGGTCGGATAATCGGATATCAAGTATCCGGTAATATATATATCCGGCTGAAGTCTTATATTGAAAATTTGTGTCATTGATGCAAAATTTTTATTCTGTTTAACGCTAAATCCCATTTTTTTGAAAGTCATGTACCAGGTATTTGACCGGATATCCGAGGAAATATCCGGTTATACCCGGTCGGATAATTGCCCTATCAGATATCCTAATCAGAAAAAAATATGATACCGGGTATTCAATATTCGATAATATTTAATAATTTGGTACAATGTTACGTCCGGAGCGAGAGAAGTAGCTATTGAGAGAGCGCTGCCTGGCCGAGCGATGAAACAGGCGGGCGCTTTCAGAATTCTGACAAATTCATAAATACTAAAGAATTTTAGCAACTCGTGTTTATTAACATCCAAAAAAAAAGAGATAATCTGAGATAATGGCCTAGAAAGCTAGGAAGGGAGCTAAATAAATGGAAGAAACACATGAACACATATATCTTGTATTTTATTATAAAAAAAAAGAAAGATTTTTAAATTCGATGTTTCTATTTCGATGTTTCAATTAACAAATTGGGACAGATAATAAAGGGACGAAACATTAAGTCGAATTGGTGATTTAATTGTTAACCATTTCTATTTTTGAGCGGTTCATTCTACTGTTACGATTTTATTTCATTTTCCTAAATATTCATTCGAAATAAAAGATAAAAAGAAAAAAATTGTATATTTGTGTTGGAAACAGTTCTCACTCTCGTTTTTATTAACTTTCATTATTTAACAGTTATTATTTTAAAATTTGACGATAATTATTAACTAACGAGTTACAAAATGTTGCATAAGAGAGATTTATTGTTCAATGTAGAAGCGTCGACTGTGTGAGCTTGAATTCTCATTGCCACTCAGCTTTCTAACTTTATGAGTATGTGACTTACCTCACGATAGTTAACGGTTCAATTTTGAGAGGAAAAACGTTGGAGATATTATTTTGTTATGCAATACTCCAACCGTTGCGCTAGGGGGAAAGATTGCTGATGAAGACTCAAACCATGAGTGGAAACGTTCAAAGTCAAGGTTTATATTTTTAATATTAAGAAAAATTGTGATAACCAGCGTTGACTCCTATTGCCTGTACTATTGTATGTTATATGTTTTTTCTAAATTGTTTTTATTAACTTTCGTTTTGAATTTCCTTTTTCTTTTCCTTTACATATTCGAATGTTAATTTAGCATAATGTGACCGCATGTATTTACAGGTTTTGCGTGAAATTGATGTTCAAAGGTTCTTGCAATTAAAGATGATACTATTTATATAGGCGAACGAGAGTAACATAAAAACAATATATTTTAAACGTAACGAATGGATGAAATACGTGTTAATTTAGCACTTCGTGAATGTCAATTTTCTCGGGAGAGAAAGGAATAAAAAGGAGAAATATACTTTCAGTTTATTTATAAATTGTAGTGATAATATCCTTTTTCTTTTGTATATCTATTCTCTTACATAATATTTGTGTAACCTTTTGAAATATCCATCTTACTTTAAATTAATCCAAAACTTCGAATGGGCCGTTTGGAGCATGCGATTTATGTTAACTTATTGCAATTAGTATTTATATTATTTTGTAATCAAATGCTACGAGTCGTAACTAGATGACGAGTATTAAAAATCAATCTAATATTTAATGATTAAATTAGAAGTACATAAAGACATATAATAACATCACCATACGTTTCAACCCCTATCGGGTCATCCTCAGTGTACAATTTAATAAAACTAAACTAAACTTGTGATTTAATCGTCGACATCGATATAACAGTTTTGTCACATATTCCTATTCGAAATTTTTGCGATGTTAAGGGGTTATATCTGTTTGGAGCCCAAAAAAAAGGGTTTTTTCAAGATTTTTCTATGAGTACATTTTTAAATTATAATTCACAACCAATATACCGATCGATTAAGCAACTCTTCAGGAGTAAGAAAAAATTTTATTATTGACAATTTTTCACAAATTGGTGGCTGTGGGACTGCATAAACAATACAAAATTTTTCGAAGGTCCTCCGTGGCGAGTAGTAGAAGTCCCCTGGATCACCATTTGGAAACATAAAAAAATTGTTTTCATGAACTACATGAGTTTAGCTAGTGAAGTACACACGATCATAATTTTAGAATTTTTTTCGCAAAATGGCGAGACTTAGAAAATAAATTCGCATTTTCGACGAAAAAAATCGACTTGAATTTTTTATTAAAAAAAATCCTCTTCATCAATTGTTAAAATCGTGTGTACTTCACTAGATAATCAAATGAAGAAGTTACAGTTAAATTTTCAAGTCGATCGGATGAAAACTCTTCGAGTTATACTGCTCGTCGATTTTGAAAACATGGTTTCGAGAAAAACGCGTTTGAAGTTTGAAAACGCTGTAACTTTTCGAAATCATAATAATATGGTCCCCCCTACTTGGGGGCGCACGACTTCCACGCAAAGCAACTACCACCCCACCTCCCTTCCCTGCTTGGAGGCGCACAACTTCGCGAAACGTGAAGGTAGGATGGTAGTCGCTTTGCATGGAAGTCGTGCGCCCCTAAGTAAGAAGGAGGTGAGGTGAAAGTCGCTTCGCGTGAAAGTCGTGCGCCCTCAAGCAGTGAGGTGAGAGTCGCTTCGCCTGAATAGTCGTAAAATATATTTTTAAGTAGGACATTTTTGTTCTACATAATAAAAAAAAAACATCTGTATATGTATACTGAAAAGACATTATTTTTCAAACTTTTCTTCTTAATAACTTTTTAACGAAGGACGAGCGACGGCTAAAACCTGTTGGAGTCACTCAGAGTCATGACCTTGACAACATATTCAAGGTCAAGGTTATTGGAGGATGCTCCCCTAATCTGAATTTTTACCTAAATTTCTCCCTTTTTGGTCTTTCTATGATTTTTTTTGTGAATATTAATGAGAAAATGTATTCTGCATGACTTCGTTTAAATGTAATATTAATTACTCGTTTTTCTAACAAAATCAAAAAAATTAAATTTAAAATTATTAAAGTTAATTTAAATTTTAAAGTTAAAAAATTTATTAATTGAACGTACAAAAAACATATTATTTCGTGAGGAAACACAAATTTGCTTACATTTATTCTGATCTTGTTATGTGTCGCGTCAAATCGACCAGTAGTATATTCGCTATAAGCATATGGCGAGAGTCTTTTCCTTTGAAGCGTTGTTCGATTGTAGGAATATTTTAATGGAAACGCTCGCCGTGCTCGTCACTAAAATCAATCAAGTCGTTGGGAAAGAAATTCAAATGATTGTGTAAAAAGTGGATTTTTAACGATATATTGACTCCTATTTTACGAAATGCAGTAATTGTTTCGACTACAACTTCTTTATAGTTTTCAGCTCTATTCTTACCCAAAAAATTGTAAAAATAATCACGTCTACAGCTTTCCATAATTCGTAAACGTACGCCTGTATTACATTTTATCTTTATTTTTGCGGACAATCGAAGTTTTTTATATGTAAAGAAAAAAATTATTTTTAGATACAATTTCGGAGCTATTTGAGCCTGGCTAGTTAGCTTACGCCAATTCGTATAATACAAATTCTTTTACAGAATGTAGTCTAATATGTCACTTCTTGAAGCTTTTTTATGATCCTGTTCCTTTCGATACCTTCAATACATTAAATCTTACTGTCTTACTCAAAGGTCTGCATTCTCTAATGCAAATTATTTTTGTTGCACACTGTTATCTTACATCAGTAATTATGGTTATACTATTCTTTATATATAAAAGAAAATATTTATTTAAAAAGCAGTTCTCATACAGAAGGAGAAAATAGTTATAATTTATCAATATATATAAAATATTTTCATTTTCGCATAATTTTATCCATTTGGACTTCCTTATTGCTTCATTGAATCCATGTATCTTTTCCTTTCTAATGAAAACTCTCCTTAACCAAAAATTGCGTAAAAGCGAGGATTTCTAAAAAAAAAATGTTTGTCAAATCTTCCTGTAATAATATTTGAATAACTAAACTTAAATATATGTATATTCCGCAATACACAATACAGTAGTAAGCCTTATAGCGAATTCGGTCACTTGCATTACGCTAGATCAGTGCATACTAAAAGCTGCTTTACATAAAATTAGCAAAGTTAAATGTAAAAATATATAAATATTTTAAACGATTAACTATTTACAAATGATCATTTATTGTTTGTCACATTATTTAACAAAATATATATGTATCATTTTATTGTCAAAGTTGATTATATTGTATATCACTGCATTGAGATATTTTATATAAAGCAGCTTTTAATATGTACTGGTCCAGTGTAGTGATCGAATTCATCATTAAGCCGTAGGCGTCGTCTACAATACACGAAGTAAGAAGTAAGAGTAAAAAATTGACCAATCACAGTCGAATGTGAGAAGAATAATCGACTGTGATTGGTCAATTTCTTACTCTTACTTCTTACTCCGTGTATTGTAGACGACGCCTTAAGAAATTGATCACTCACAGTCGAACTCACAAAAAAATAATCGATTATGATTGATCAATTCCTTAAGGCTTAAGGTGAATTCACATGCAAGCGTCAAGCAGCGGAAGCAGCAACCAATCAACGAGGCGATATTTACAGTGACGTAAAAAATATTTTTTATACCAATGCCCGTATCGCCCAGATAATTGTTGCTTCCGCTGCTTGATGCTTACATGTGAATACACCTTTAAGGCTTACTACTCTATTACCCCGAATCTACAATAAATTTTTAAACTTTAAGCCATAAGGAATGGACGAATCACAATCAATTATTCTCCTCGCATTCGATTGTAGTTGATCAATTTTTTACGGTTTAAGGCTTAAAACACCTATTGTAGATCCGGACTTATCGTTGCGGGGTAAGAGACACGTTCGAAGCTAATGTACTAGCAAATTCAACGTACTGCACTTTGAAATAGTGAACAAAGATGCGATTTTAACCATTACCGTATGTATATGTATTCGCACAAAAGTATCCGTAAGTGCAGCCACAAAAAAGGAATAAGGAATACAAACTTCAATCTATCAGAAATCGGATACACCGAAATACACAGTTTCTGATAAATTAAAATCGTTTTCCTTATTCCAGGCTTATAGTAGTCGGTGTCATTAGGTTTGTTCGCGTCGCATGCTCCAACATGTTCCAATGTGTTCCTGTTATAGCTTCTACTCACTTTAACGAGCGCGTTAAAATGAGTAAATGCTATAGTAGCATTTAAGAGCATGTCAGATGCGAACAAACCTATTGTGTCACGCAGACATTTGTATAGTAAAAAAGCTGAGAAATGAAGAAATAAATTACGCCTACTATTTGTGTACTTTCTTCCACGATCCTCTTCCACGAAAGAAGAAATCAGATTGCTGACAGTCTCCTCTATCTTGTAATCAATTGATTTCATACAATCGCTGATACGAAGATACCTGATGCATACAAAACATAATAAATTAATATTAAGATCTCATTTATCACAGCTGTTCTTAAAAAGATGAATACATGTTATGAAAGAATTGGTAACCCTCCGTAGCCCACTGCAGGAGCAGTTCAAGCGCTGGTCGATGAGATGTTCCCTTAATTAATTCTTGCATTAATTTGTCCTTTAAAGATATCTTGCTTCTAGCGTTTTCTAAATTAACCAAATAATTCTTCAAATCCTGAAATCACAGATTTAAATATCGTGTTCTTTATATTAACTTGCAGAATGAAGATCGTAGGAAAGACCGAGGACAAAAGTAACATTTTGACTTTGAAGTGTTATAATAATTAAAATATAATATTTACATTTAAAAAATATGTATCTTTAGATGTAGAATTTATTTAACTACAAAATTTTCTTTGGTTTAATTTTTTTATGTAACTAGAAAAAAGTTATGTTTGTTTAAAGACTATGAGGAATTTTGTTACAACCGTCCTAATCCCGTGAACAATTGTAACAATAGAGGGGGATAATTGTACCACATTTGCCAGAGGTACATAACACAACTACATAAGTCATACTCTTTCTTGCAGCTGCACGAATGAATAACTGGTCCTTTATAATCTCTTTGAATGTCTGTTTGTATAAAGGCACTTTTTTTATATAATTTTTCTCTTATATGTTTTGCGTTTTCTTGTTAACAGCATTCTATGAAGAAAAATACAAATAACATTGTACAATATAATATTAAAATTAAATTAAATAAGTTCGAGGACAATTGTAACGTTACAACTGACCCCAAGCATCGATGTTACTATTATCCCCTGATGGTATTTTATGATTTATAGTAATTTTTTTAAATAAAAACCTAGATAAAAATCAACTCAAATGTGCAAACCATCAACGCAGATAATCGTTAAAACATTAAGATAATACATTATATCTTCGTTATAAAGAAAAAAAAAATTTTTAGATTTTATGCACGCAATAAAACTTACTTATAGCGTTTTCTCTTGGGATACACTGGGTGCAACCTCGCACCAGTTGCATGTAAGCGCTACATTAAGCTACACTAGAGTGGTGCACACCATGATGTACATTATTGCGCTAAAACCCTGTTCCCGCTTGACTTCCATTTTCAAATTTTAAATGTCACACTGGCTCTATACCGTCCCTTTGAGACGGTGTAACAAAATCCCACTTCGTGCATAAAATTTGCACCACACCGTAGCCATGGATACACTGTCTGAGTTGCACTAGTGGGACGATAGTGCAACCAAGAGAAAACGCTATTAATGTATGGAAAAATTAATTTTTGCTCCTGCACTCGTGCATGTTCCTCGAGAATCAGCATTTAACGAACGATTCAATCTATCTACAAAATTTTACCATACAGCCACATACCCATATTTATTATAGTTTAAGAAATATTAATGATATTACTATTGTCCCCTTGTTATTTTTGTCTTCGATCTCCCCTACCTGATTGGCATCATTAAATTGCGTCAGGATATTCGAAAGAAGTGCAATTTCTTCCTCGAGGCCCATAAGGATTTTAAATATCAATCTTTCCCGCGTTTTCTGATCTATGCTATTTTCTGCTCCGTCTATTTTTTCACTGCACAGTAAAAAAATTAATCAATTAATCGATGTTAAGAAGCCGATTTGTTTTCTTATATTATTTATGAATTAGATTATTAATTTATTTTTAAATTTGAAAACTTATTATTCAAACCATTCAAATTTTCGTGACTGTCGATATAAGCACTTTATGCCTGCACTTGCGTAGGATTAAATAATTGTCCCAGAGAACATTGAGACATCTTATAAGACATCATAAGGACGTCCTAAAATTCACGAGACATTTTTTGGAAGTACCCGAATGACATCTTTAAGATGTCTTATGCGTCGATTTACGACCTAAAGACATTATCCTTAAAACGTCTTATGGGCCTTCTACAATAAGCCATTAGTTATAAATTAGAAGTCAGAAGCTAAAAATTGACCAATCAGTCGTCAGTTTTTAACTTCTGACTTCTGATTTATAACTAGACATCGGATTTCTATGCAATTGCATATTTTTTTAGAGTGCGGATTGGAAAGTAAGACTAAAGTAGAAATATGTCTTATTAAAAAAGCATTTTAAAAATGCATATTTATTTGTGCATATTTTGCATATTTGTACATATTTTGCATATTTGCATATTTTTGCATATTTGTATATTTTGGGCATATTTGCATATTTCGCGCATATTTGCATATTTTTACATATTTTAAACAATTTTATGTATTTTATATTAATGTCAAGCTGTAGAACGACAATTTAACGATATCGTTAGAGTCGTTAAGATTTTTTGGAAAATTTACGGAATATGCCCCTCAAATACGTAAATAAAGTAAAATACATAAACATTTATCATTACCACTTTGGAACATGCGAACGTTCAGACGTTCTGAAATCAGTACATTGCTAGCTGTTATCTTGTGAAGTAGTCGCGAGAGAGTGAATATTACTTCGAAAAATATTAACTAAAATGTTCACTAACATTCTTTAGTTAGTCATTTGACTTAACAGCGAGGAGACAGTAATTGGTAGCCTCTCAACCAGACAGTAGGGAGACACTCATCCCCACTCTTACATGGATTTAGTTTCAATTTCATACAATATTTTGCTTGACATCGATGTGTTCCTCGGGAAAATTTGCTACTGAAGATGGTTTGAAGTAAACCAAAACGTTCAATGTGTCTATATTTATTGGTATTGTTTTTTAATATATTATGTGAATAATTTATGAGTTATGTTGATTGCGCAACGATTACCGCGCTATGTTATGCTCTCATTGTTCGTATATTATACTATTGTTGTTTTCGAAAAATATTATAAAGTTCATAAAATGGAAAAAATTAAAAAGAAGAGATGTGTTCTAATTAACAACTGGATAAGTTCAATGAAAAATATTTTGTTTTTGATGGAGCAAATGTTTGTTGCAACTTATGCAAAAAACATTTTGTATGTGTTGGTTTATAACAAATAGTTCACTCAAGTCCTTAAAGTTTTATATTGAATTTGTGTTAAATACGTGAAATATGTTAAAAAAATTTTTCAATTTTATATTACTAAATTTAAGTATTGTGCACAATTTAATTATATAAATAAATTTTGCTTTCAAGATTTCATGTGAACGGAAATCGCAATTGACACAACATTTAAACACTGCAGTATGCAAAAGCAATAAAGCTGAAAATCACAATTTGGATATTAATTTAAAAGATAATACAAATTTTGTTATGAATTGTGTGAAGCAATGGTGACTGTAAATGTGCCTTGGCATGCACTCGATAATAAAATGGAGTAATTTTTTGAAAAAATATACAAATCGAAAAATTCCTAATGAATCGACGCTTCGAAAAAATTATTTCAAAAAATGTTACAATAGAAAAATTCAAAAAATTCGTGATATTGGTAAAAATTATGTTTGAATTTCTGTAGATGAGACTACAGATAATTCTGGTCGTTACATAGCTAATTTAATTATTGGAAAAATGTGCGAATATGAACCAGGAATTCCATATTTACTTGCATGTAAACAATTGGAATAAACGAATCATGCAACTATTGCTCGATTTATCAATACAACACTGTTGACATTATAGCCAAATGGTAATGGAGAAAAAGTATTATTACTCGTCACAGATTCAGCTGCATATATGATAAAAGCTGATGATCATTTGAAAATATTTTATCCCAATATGCATTTAACTTGCTTGATTCATGGATTAAATAGAATCAGGGAACAAATATGTTTTTATTTTCAATCAGTTAACAAATGAATATCTTCAGTAAAAAAAAAGTATTTTTAAAAGCTTCACTTCGTATTGAAAGTTACCGAGAAAAAATGGATACAATATCATTACTTCCTGACCAACCATTACAGATGACAGATTAATGATTGCGTTACATAGTAACACTTTAGTCAACTTTAACGTCCAATGCTCGCTTTGCGGAGCAGTCTCGGACTTTTTTCTGCCAGATTCTTTCATGTTTTTCGCAAAAACGCGTCGAATGAACCTAATTTCATTGAAATCGGAGGTAGTTCTTCTGAAGAATTACCCTTATTTTGTCTCTGTGACAGATTTCCTAACCTTAATAATTATCAACTTTAACGCTTAATATCTCGGATCACAGGGCAGAGTGACGCTTTTTTTGCCAGATTCTTTCATCTCGTGCAAAAACGCATCAAATAAACCTAATTTTATTGATCTTTGAGGTGATTATGCTGAACTGTATAATTACCTGAAAATGTTTGAAAGATATCTAAAAGGCGTCTTTTGAAAAAGTCTTAAAGACGTCTAGTTCAAGACGTCTTTTGGATGTTCATGATCTTTCAGACATGCATGTTCTCTGGGATATTTTATTTTCTCGTATGGTAACAGAACGTTTTATTTATACTTCATAATAACGTTTAATTTTTTTATCTCGTATGCAATACATTTATTTTGATTTCCGATTTATTGTTGGTTTCAAGATGTTATTGATTATGAAAAAACGTTATTTTTCTAAAATCAAATATTTGGATGTCATTTTTTCTATCCTCGCTTTGCCAAGCGCAATCGCACCACCTGGTTTACTCCAGTCTACTTCTGTCAAGATTCCGCAGTAGCAGATTGCAGAAGCCTGCAATTGTTGTCTACTTACTTCGTGACATGACGCAATTGCTCTGTTCGATTAGCTAGACCTTCGAGCGATCTCTCAGCCTTCTTTGATAATTCCTTCCATTTGTCATCCAGCGTTCCTAGACGTACAAAGTAGCGTACGAGGCACATGTGAAGCTCCCGTGCCATCTTTAAATTCACAAGTGGAGTGTCGAGACTGTCGAGTGTCGAGATCAAGGCATAGACTTATAAGATAGACGAAACCATGGTGTAACAAGAAAGGTGAACCATTGCGCATAATGGCGAAGGTTTGAGATCTTGACCAATCAGGGCTTGAGCTTTTTTGCAGCGCGCGCTGTTTAAAAGTTTCAGAAATAAGATTGTCTAACGCAGTTTGGAAAAGAATATGTTTTATTTAATATAAATGTTGCAAAAGAAATTCTTGGAACATAAAAATTATAAAATATTTAAAGACATATATATCGCAAAAGAATTTACAAATAAGACGTCATGGTGAATTGTCGCCGAAATGGTAATGTCATGTTTCCACGACGTAATGGCCAAATGTTTACCCGGCAGAATGTACATTTATATTACAAACGTCTTAACATTGGTATAAATGTATATTCTCTCATTTTAATGAAAGATAATCAATAAAAGTATGATTTTGGAATAATTTTCAACAAGGTTTTGTCACTACATTGTAGCTGTTTGTGACATAAAAAATATGAAAAGAAAAAGAAATTATAAGCATTCGGAACATAAACTTACCATAGCTGACTTTTATATCCGTTTATTTTCTTTGGCAAGCTTTGAACCACTGTTTCCTTAGTTCAGGCTCTTTAGGAAAATAATACAAATATATATTGTAATTTTCTTTGTTATTACGACCGGTTCGGCTCTTACAATTTTTAATGTAACACGCTGGCATTTTGTCACTCTGATATTTTAATATGAACTCAATAACCGATAATCAATCGATGATAATGATAAATAACAGTTTCATGCATTCACTGTCATAGCGAAACTCTGTAAGCAGCCATATTGAAGATTTCGCATAAAAGCTCAAAATGTAATTAGGCCTGTTCTTTTTGGCTGAACTTTTACACCAGTTCATCTTTCTTCCTCTTCTTTCCTGCTGGAGAGAAAAGGAAGAAAAATGAACTAGTGCAAAAGTTTAGCCAAAAAGAACAGGCCTTATATGTACACTCGCGGACAAGAATGCCTTTACACATTCAAGATGGATGCGTTTCGGGACACTGTCGAGCCATATACAAATCGGGTGGCACCCAGTTGGACACGGCTCAATTGGACACGAGCCACTTACAGCGCTTGAGACTACAAAGCTCCTAAGCACCGGTCGCTGTGATTGGTGGTGCCCAATCGAGCTGTGATCAATCGGGATCATCCCGATGTTTGGGTAGAGTGTATGGCAGGGAGGATCCCGTTTTCCTACAATCCCGATTGCACACACCACTCATTCTATCTTTGTTTTACGTCTAATAAACAACAAAGATAGAATGATAGAATAATCTCCGCTGTGATGCAAAAAAAATCGTGGCCGCTATTGATCAGCCGCCATTTTGATTTGAGATGGTATTTGAGAGAATCAGGAGCTTTCAGATAAGAGTAGGCGAAGTATTATTTTTATTTATATATCATTCATGTCCATATAGATTTCCATACATCGATAGTACATCGATCGATACATCGATCGCAACGCGCGCGCGAACACTTCTGATTCGCTCAAATGCCACCTCAAATAAAAATGGCGGCTTATCAATAGCGGCCACGAATTTTCCTCAATGCCCATTCCAGTGTTATATAGTTCAATGATGCATACACGGAAGATCGATCTCGGGCTTCAAGAATCGATTTGTCGATTTAATCGGAGCTTAAGAATCGATTTTCTAACAAATTGAATATCGAAAGTAAAAGAATCGATTTTCTAAAAATTGATTTTAGATCGAACTAAAACGCCATTAATCCAACCCAGGTTGGTGCAAACCCGGTCGGGCCGAAAACGCTATTAGATTCTAAAGCTGAGGCTGCTAAGATTGCGTGCTACTTGATTCGAACGTGAATTGATTCGGCGAGTCGAAAAAAAGTGAATAATCTTGCGAGTTGCGAATATCGTGACGCAAAAAGGAAGATTTTTTATCGCGGACTCAAAATGAGACTCAGCTGAACGGCACTATTGTCCCTTTTCGCACGTCTGTGCATCGGATACGGGCTATCTATTCATCTGTCTGTCTCGCTCCGAATCGTCGAGTACAAATCGTAGACAATGCAAAGCGTGATAAATTCCGTGAAGGGCACTGCGTTGGGCGTTGCCGAATACTTGACGCCGGTGCTGAAGGTAAATTCTCATCTGCTTCCAATTGATATTACGTATGTTGGGAATTTCAAATAATGACGGATTTCAACCTTATCGAGTCATCTTTATGTTGATTCTACAATGAGTCGGTAGTTGGTAGTCCTAAGGCTAATTCTATAATGTGCTTTTTGTTTCCTGTTTCTTGCTTGTCTCTTGCCTTCTTGATCAAAAAGGCAAGAGATAAACAGCAAGAAACAGGAAACAAAAAGCACATTGTAGAATTAGCTTTAGTCTTATCGTGAATTGATGAAGTTGGCCAATAGCCAACTTGTACGACTAAGAGACTACCGATTTTCTTAAGACTGGCCAAATTTGACTTTATTCCTTCCTACTGGTCGAGCTAAATGACTCGTATAATTAACAACTTGTAGATGTGAAAAATCAGTCACCTATTTAGGTTAAGGCTGATTAAAACTTTACGATTTTTCGACTACCGATTTATTGTAGAATTAGTTTTAGGTCTTAAAAACTTGTAATAAGACAACTTCCTTACAAACTTAAATCAGTCAAGATAAGCCATTTCCATTGTTCATACTTAGTAAACACATGGTAACAGTATGCTAACATTTTTAAGGAAGTATTACAGCAGATTGTGTGTGATATCAATAATACATTTGCATTAAGTTCACGTTCTATCGATTTATGCTTGTTTCCATTCATATAGATTAATTTTAATCTCGGTTCAATTTATTTTTCATCTTTTTTAATCTTTAGAACTAGAAAAAGATGAAGAATTAGGCCGGAATCAGACTGCATTTAAAGATTAAGATTGGAGATTGAAGAATTGAAATTTGATCAATGAGGACAAAGGAATTTTAGTTTCTATTGTTTTGATTGATCAAATTTCGATTTTTCAATTTCAATCTTCAATGCGTAATCTGATTCCAACCTAAGTTGAACCGAGATTAAAGTTAATCCATATCGGTCAAAATGAATATTAATCTGACAACAGAAACAATTTGTCATATATATATTTAAAACAAATTTGTCATATGTATATATATTTACATGATAATATTTTATTCAATTTCTGCAGTAAATCCTGTCATTCTGTTAGCAGATTTTTTACTGAAATTTTACCAAAATTTGTAGTAGATATTTTACAGATTTAGAATTGACGCTGTTAATTATGCGATCAATTAAATAAATAGTTTAATATTAAATATTTAACAGTTATATAACCACTCAAATTTGGAATCGAAATATTTAAATACAGTTGTGTTGTCGGATGTGATTGTAGTAAGTTATGATTAGACTTACTAATAAATATTATATTATTTATTTTAATTATGCACTGTTAATGCAGCGTCGATTCTCATAGCTCTTGATTTAACTATATACTTTATTTTAATTTTTGAGAATCCATATTCTGGAAGGAGGAATCATATTCTGTATATAGGCTTGATTACAAAAACCAAGCAGAATCTGCCATATTATCATTTAAATAATGTGTCTTATTTAAACAATTATTATATATTCTGTAAGCAGATTTTTACTAGCATTTTGCCAAAATTTGTAGCAGATGTTTTGCAAAATTTGTCGTCGATTAATTTGACTGTCTAGATAGTTTTTATTGATTTCTTTTACTTAACTCTTTTTTTATTGTCATTATATAGGACAACTGTATTTAAGTGGAATTGACTGTTAAACAATTCCACTAATCAGAACATAATTTTAGTGTTTATTAATATTCGTATAATAGTTGCTTTTGAAATATATATATATATATTCGATTACACAAAGCAATTTTAATTTATTCTATTATAGACTATTTAAAATTCCTTAAAAACTCCCGATATTCTAAATTTTTATTATATCTCCAATTCCAAATTTTTATTATATCTTTAACGTAATAATAATTTATAGTAAATTAAACTTATGTTTAAACTAAAATAAAACTTATTTTTATTATGTCACAACATAATTTTAACTTATTGATAAGAATCTTAATTCTTTATGCTCCTTAATTGCATATTTAATCTTAATTTTTTTTAGACAAATATTTTTTAACAGGTTTATATTAGATAAAATTTGTTTTATGCTGTAAAAAGTAAAACGGCTTTCCATTGATTTTTTTACATATGTTTTTTCATTGCAATTTATTGAATATTGTATATTTATATGAATCGCATAATTCTTTTAAGGAGAGCAAATTCCGAGAAACTGGTGTCTTGACACCAGAGGAGTTTGTAGCAGCCGGCGACCATTTGGTGCATCATTGTCCCACATGGCAATGGGCTACCGGTGATGAGGATAGGGCCAAGTCTTACTTACCAAAGGGTAAACAGTTCCTTCTTACTCGTAACGTTCCCTGCACACGTCGATGTAAACAGGTAATATTGTAGCTAAAGATAGCATGCAATTTTCTTTTCTCTCTCCAGTTTGAACATAATACCATTTGTCTTCTATTTATAGATGGAATACAGCAATGAGCAAGAATGTATTATCGAAGCTGACGATCCTGAAGGTGGTTGGGTGGACACCCATCATTACGCTACTAGTATCGCTGGCCTAGACGAAAGAGTGACAGAAATGGCATTGGAAGAGACACTGGGAGAACCATCTCAATTTCAAGATAACGCAGACGAGGACGAGGATGATGAGGATGCTGCTGATATGGATGCTTTTGAAATTAGTGGCATGCTAGATGAGCAGGATAAGGTATTGAGCGTAAATCTGCCAAAAAAGGAGATTTTCTGAATTAATAATTATAGAAAACAATATTTTCTTATAGCATGCGGTGACGGAAAGCACTAAAAAGAATAGCCACGAAAAACGGGACTTGTTTACGGAGGGAGAGATTATTCACACTCGCACTTATGATTTGTACATTACATACGATAAATATTATCAAACACCCAGATTATGGTTGTTTGGCTACAACGAGGTAAAACGTGTATTATTTTTTTCTAATTTCTTAAATTGTTGAATTATCGCATCCCTTTCTAGATCTACTGTATTATTTATTTTACACATTAGAATCGGAAGCCGCTTAACGTAGAAGAGATGTACGAAGATGTTAGCCAAGATCATGCTAAGAAGACAGTTACGATGGAGACTCATCCTCATATACCTGGTCCTCCTATGGCTTCTGTTCACCCCTGCAGGTAAAAAGAAGATAAAAAGAGACATAAATTTTGATAGATTGATTAAAAATAAATTATTTATACACAGGCACGCTGAAGTAATGAAGAAAATTATGGAGACAGTGATGGAAGGCGGTGGAGAATTAGGAGTGCACATGTACCTCATAATATTTCTGAAATTTGTTCAATCCGTCATACCAACGATCGAATATGACTACACGCAAAATTTTATGCTAAATGCAGCCAGTTAAATGCATCACTAGTATTAAGTTATCAGCATTATATTGTGATTATTATAAATTGCTTTCCAATTGTATTTAGTGGCTACATGAGATAATTGTGTATCCATGTTTACGCTTTTCATCATAAATGCAAAGATAGAAGGTCATAAGGATATTCGAGATTATAAGGATTCTAAAGAATTTCGAATTGACTTTCGAGGATTCAGGAAAATATTGAATATAAATATTTACACCAGTGAATTGAAAAGATATGAAATTGCACGTATTTCGAGCGTTCAGCATTTAAGGATCCATTTGTACATTTGTCCTAATTAATTTTAATCAAATACACCTCAAGATACTTTTTCTACATTACAAGGTACTGAGTTGAATAGATATTTGATTTATTTTAACAAACGTTAGACAAACAAGGAATAAAGGCTATGCAGAAAGTAGCAAAAGAAATCGAGAGAGAGAGAGAGAGAGAGAGAGAGCAAGTGAGAAAGAGGAGGGAGGGAGGGAGAGAGAAAAAAGGTCGTTTCAATAAAGGTATTTTCCTATTTCTTATATGTTTATAATTAAGTTAATTATTTGTTAATTTATCATTTACAAAAAAACTTAAATATTTATCAAAATGGATTGTAATTATTATGAAAATAAATTGGAATATTTCGAATATTATCTGTATGTGATAACCAACTTATTTACCGTAGTTATAGAAAGGTGATTAAAATTTAGCTTTTTCCGGTTCTTAGTCTCGACCGTTTCCTCTGTGATTTACTTACTTACATACCAAGAAGATACATAATTATTTACATTTCACTGATAATCCATGACATTTCCATAAATTTACTAGTGCATAAATTAACTTGAGTGCGATTAAATGAGCAGCTGACAGAATTATGGGATACCTGTGATGCGATGTCACATTTGTTGTTTTATGAGCTTTCAGACAGTTTTTTTTTTGCCGTGTATCGCCGGATGGCGGATAAGAGAATGCGTTTACCTGTCTTTTCTGGTTATATGGCACATATGTTCCTTAAACCAAAAAACAACATAAAAACGAATAAATAAGCCTTCCTATACACTCCTAAAAAAGTTAAATCTGGAGACGCTGGTAGTATCTCGGCGCTAAGCTATGCGCAGCGACACTACCGTGGCTACTTTACGCGAACCGTACAGATCTAACCGCTGCCCATCTACCTCTCCTAATCCACGTAAAAATACTATTCTTGTTTATAATATTTCTATTCCTGAGCTTATAATCGAGTCTAATCTTTTCATTGTCATATTTGTGACATTGCTATATAATGTGATCGACATCTTCAACTTCATATCCAGTCACATCTGGAGCTATCCAAAGACACAGACTGCGCGATTGGCGATCCGTGTGTCAAAATGGTCGATAGGGATGAGAGAGAAGGATCATGGCAGCGGCCATTTCTATCTCTTTCCATTCAATAGTGTAATGGGAGAGAAAATGAGAGGGAGATTGGCCGTCTTCCACGGTCCCTCTCTTCATTATTGTCGACATTTGATATATTACTTAGATATACGGATCGCGCAGTCCATTCTCTATGTTTTTGGAGCTATCATAATATAATCCTTTCTAGCTAGTGACTCATTAAGATTATAATAATTCGACCCAAGTCTATTAACAACAGTCACCAACGCTTCTTCTTCTTCTTCTATATTTAAGTAGTCCAGGTTCCGGTGTAGCCGGATTAACGTGGCCAGTCGCAGCCCTTTAACACTCCCATAGTTCCGATAGCTACGTAATGTCACCGACATCACCGTGGCGCTGGGAACATCCAGCGTGCTGAATCAGCTGAATATACAGGGTGTTTGAAAATTACCGGGTAATCGATCACGAGCAGGTAGAACGGACCGAATTGAATTGAAAATTCTTATATCATTTTGTAGGTTGCGCAATAGTTAATCAGATATTAACGTTTAAAAATAGTCGAATAAGCGCGTCCGGCCGGCCTACTGCTGCCGAATATACAACCTACCGTCCCCACCGATCGCACGGCGAGCGGTCCGCTGGGAGTGGGAACTGCCACTAAACGTCTTCAAACAACTCGAACGACACGCCTAGCAAGCCATCTCTACTCCCTGCTTTGGCTGAGGCCAGAGGCATGACGGGTTCATTGGCATCATCAGAAATGGCGGGAGAACACATAATGGCATCACCGGATTGAGTGGGCGTCTCCACAGCCTTGATTTTAGTTTTATGTGAGTCATTTTGCTGCATGCTTCTCTTCCTAAAAACTAGAGCGAACTCTTGATCCGTATCCATGGGGAGAGGTGTGCTGCTACTTTCACTTATAGACTACAAGACTGCATTAGCTACGCATTCAAACTAAGTTTTCGCTATTAAATTGAGAAG
Source organism: Trachymyrmex cornetzi (assembly GCF_001594075.2). NCBI lineage: Eukaryota > Metazoa > Arthropoda > Insecta > Hymenoptera > Formicidae > Trachymyrmex > Trachymyrmex cornetzi. Next base: position 1,063,429 of record NW_017298663.1, on the reverse strand, counting down.
TGTAGAGTCAACTATGTCAGAATCTAAGTTTTCCGATAAAACATGTCCATTCGCAGAGTTGGAAGGCACTGGGGAATTGGAAGAGGAAGAGAGGACAAAAGAGAGCGGCCGGCCGACGCGGCCGTCGATCGAGCCGACCGAGGCACCCCCCCCCCCCCCCCCC